>NC_137024.1:17414165-17429165 GCF_032717465.1 Coenobita brevimanus | reverse complement strand
TATTGTAGGCACTCTCTCTCTCTCTCTCTCTCTCTCTCTCTCTCTCATCTACTCTTTTTCCTTTCCCTCAACCTCTCCTACTCTTATGCCGGCACTTGCTTCCCACACCCTTTTCTTTCCTGTCTTTACACCTACTTCTCTCCTTTTCTCGTGTTCCTCCTGTTTCCTTCTTTAATCGGTTTTCTCTCCTTTTCTCCTCTTGCTCTTCACATTTACTTATCTTTTTCCAAGCCATGTTTCTTTTCTTTTTTTTCCTCCTTTTTATCTCCTATTCTTATCTTGTCTCGTCAAGCCTCTTCATGTTTCTCTTCTCTTCCATTGTCTTCTGTTTTCATCCTCGTCACTTCCTCCTTTTTCCTGTCTGCTGCCTTTCCCTTTCCCTTTGCTTTCCTGTTCCCATTGACTTTCCCCTTACACTTCCCCCTCCCTTTCCCATTATTGCCTCACTTTTTCATGCCTAATTTAAATTCAGTTCTCTCCAAGGTCTTCTTTATCCCCCTCCCTATCATATCTTATTTCCTCTGAACTCCTTTTTTCATCATCCCCCCCCCCCCTTTTTTTAGTTTTCAAATATATATCTCCATACACACTTCGTCGATCCTGTTAAATTATTTATCACTTCTTTTACATCTCTTTACGCTTTCCTTAATCACACACTCATTTTTCATATCCATCTTTATCAGTTTTGTCTTGCACACCGCCTCCTGCCTTCATACCCACTCAGATACGAATATATATCGGTACCCTTTTCATAGCCCTCTTCATAGCGCGTCGTAGGATTCACTTGGGAGGATAAATCCCTCACCCACAAATTCTCCCGCAGGAGAAATCAACCAGCAGGCTAAAAAGCAGCTGAGATGGGTCGGACACGTGTTCCTCATGCTTGAGCACCGCCTTTCCCTCCAGTTTCAGTATGGGCTACTCCCTGCAGCACAGCGCAACCCAGGGGGAGGGAAGAAGAGATGTAAAAATCATGTATGGACAACTCTGAAGAAATGGAACATCACATCAAAAGATCTTGAAACCAATGCCTCGCACAGAAAATATTAGCGAGTCTCTGTAGCGAAGGCAACGGAGGTACAACCAAAATGAGTTCTAGTAAACCTTGGCTTGACATGCTGACTGTGTGGTAAGGTTTGTGGATCCAGCATTGGTCTGCACAGTCCCATATGTTGGGACCAAAGAAAATGATAAACACACCATTCCTGTGAGTTTAGTAGACGTAGTCTTCTGTATCAGAAGGGCATCTCTAATGCATTGTAATGTGTGTGTGTGTGTGTGTGTGTGTGTGTGTGTGTGTGTGACACTGACAGGTTCAGCGAAACCGAAGCGAAGAGGCAGTTCGAACTGAGAGGAGGAAAAACATAAAAGATCGTGAAGATCGCGGTGCGGAGAGGCAGGGTGAGAGCAGAGAGAGCAAGGTGATGTGAGGTGAGGCGAGACTGAGGTGAGGTGAAGATGTCAGTTGACATGAGTAGGAATTGTACTAAGGAAACCAAACAGCAGCAACTCAGTTCGTGCTTTGAAGATTGTTTGTTGCAGAGAAGACTGTGGCTGTAGTAAGTTTTGTTATTCAAGAAGTAAGGTTAACATGACACAGGAAGGTTCCCCTCATCCACCGATCCCTCCAGACGAAGCTGAAAGGGGAGGGGCGAGAGGGACCGCCAAACAGTAAACAAAAACTGATGGAATGAAGTGAGACTGAAGGGTAGGGGCAGAGTGAAGTGAGACGAGAGTTTGAGGAGAAGTGAGGTGAGGTGAGAGTATGAGGTGAGGTGAGAGAATGAGGTGACATGAGAGTATTTGGTGAGGTGAAAGGATGAGGTGAGGTGAGAGGAGAGAGCTGGGTGGTTGGAGACAAGGTGAGGTTTTTGTAAGGCTGGAGTGTGAGGTGAGTTCGAGAGAGAGAGAGAGAGAGAGAGAGAGAGAGAGAAATACCGGGTATATACTGTAATATATATATATATATATATATATATATATATATATATATATATATATATATATATATATATATATATATATAAATACCGGGTATATACTGTAAATTATATATATATATATATATAACCGGGTATATACTGTAAATTATATATATATATATATATATATATATATATATATATATATATATATATATATATATATATTGTTACATAGCCTATGATTTCATCATCCTTTGTGTAATTCTAACGTACAGTATGCTGCATGTTTGATCACGAGGGTGTTCTACCTCACTCCTCCCCTCCTCCCTTATAGTAGAGTAGGTCGTTCTTTCTGTTGTTCAGACCAGGATTGTCAACTCTTTGTCCCCTATGGCTTCCTTTGCGCGTCCTTCTTACAAGTTGTATCAAGCTCTGCCGGCCCCTATATAATAAGCTCAGTCTCTGCATTAACTGCCACTTAGATCTACTCCTCATTTTGCTCACATCTCTGTCCTATCCTGTACAGTTGTTATTATTGTGAGTGCTCAGGAAGTCTCCAGCCATCTAGCAGCTGTGTAATTTGAGTGTAAGTGTTATTACATTTTGTTCTTGTACTGTATAGCATAAGGTGTTGATTCGTAGGCCTAGTAAAGTTTTTGTGGTTCATATTGCCAGCCAGTGGTAATAATATTTTGTATCTGTAATAATATATCTTGCATTCACTGAGTATTATCTGGTTTTCTCATTTTATCAGGGCTGACTTAGATAAATTTACTCTTGCTAATTTCGTGTTAATAGAGGCTATTGCAGTTAACCATATATTTAACCTGTTTTTTGCCATTACATTATCTTTGAGTCCTGAATATTATGTTGTTAGTTTGAGCATTAAACTTTAACTTGTAATTTTACCTAACTCTTTTGTTTTGAACCTGGAACTTTGTGGGACAGTTTTATATATATATATATATATATATATATATATATATATATATATATACTGTATATATATATGAGAGAGAGAGAGATCTGAGTGAGGGAAAATCAGGGGAGGTGAGGGGAAGGGCAAGAGTGAGGTGAGATAGAGGAGGTGAGATGATAAAAGAGCGCCAGCCGAGGTAAGGTGAGGTGAAGTGATGAAAGAAGGTACGAGGGCAAAGTGAGATGAGGGGCGAAAGGAAATGAGTTGAGGAGATGTAAAAGGGGAGGAGGGGTAATGTGTAGAATTACTGAGGAGCATATGAGGTGGGGGGATGAGGTAGGTTGGTGAGGTCAAGTGATGTGATTTGAGATGGATTGATAGAGGGAAGACGAGAGATGGGAGCGAGGAAGAAGAATATATGTGTGATGAGAAATGAGGAGAGACGAGGTAGGTGGTGGGTGACGTGAGGAAAGAGTGGGTGAGGAGGAAAATAAATGAAGTAACGGGAGAGGCGAATACAAGTGAAGTGATAATGAGAGGTGAGGGAGGGAGTACAGGTGACATGAGGGAAAGAAGAGGGCAGGTGAGATGAGAAGTTAAACGAGAGGGACAAAGGTGAAAAGTGAGGAGGATGAGAGGTAAGGGTTAGGGTGGGTGATTAAGGTGTGACGATGTCAATACCATACATCCCACAGTATTTCATACATCTCTCACAACTACCAATCATCCACCACCATCACTTTGCATTCCGACCACTGAAATGCATCCCCACCGCTACCATGCTTCCCCAGCCACTACAATGGCTCCCCAGCCACTTCCATTCCTCGCCAGCCACTGCCATACCTCCTCCAATTATCACCTTGCCTCCCACAACCACTACCATACCTTACCTAGCTTACCCTTCTTTACCATTACCATACCTCCACTCCAGCCATGTCCTAAAAATACAGTATCCTCGCTAAAAGCCATATTCTCATGGGGATAGTGTCGTACACCACACTCCTTCAGTAATAATTACATGCATCGCAGTCATCTTTAATGAGCACGATATCTGGCTGCTATTAATAGGGATTGGTAGTGTAAGAACAATAGCGGTATGGAGTGTGGAGACAAGTCCAGAGAGAAACTATCACTAAAGTTAGGACAGTGTGACATTGTATATCTCTTTCTCTTTCAAGTCCCTCCTGGACTACCAGGACACTGTTCCACACACTGAGGTAACCAAAACCCAGATACGTTTTCTACTTTACTAACTTCGCACAAGGCAGTTACATTACTTCAGCAGCATCAATGGAAACAAGTCACTCAGTACATTGAGATTTAACTCAATTACATGTAATGACAAACACATTAAATGTAACGTAACAGGTCACTTTTGAATATTGTATGCTCACTTGAAGTCTTACTTAGTACAAGAATAATCTCTATCCACACGACCAGGACAAGCACTAACGTTTTCATTATTGCTGGATACTGAGCACAAGTTAATAGGCGTTTAGCTGACACTTAGGGCATGTGAAATTCCCTTGTCTTGTATACTCACATACATCCCCATCTCACTAACTTTTGCTCACCAGCTTCATTTTGCCGAACCATGGTCGTGTGACGACTGCTTCTGTCAGCAGAAATATCGTGCCCCTGAGACACTCCTCAGGTTTGTCCCCTCTTCCAGCCACCTAATTCTCTTCTGACTGGTCACTAGGTCACCCTTATGACTGTCCCTATATACAATTCCCGGAGCGCTGTCTTCGTCCGTACTTGTGTCATTAATGCTAACGATGTACACATAAAAACACTCTCCCTCGTACCTCCTGACAAAAATTAATGATGCATTCTCTCATGATCCTCGTTTATCACGCCAGCCCCACAGAAGTCTGGCCTGTATTAAAAGGTGTCAGGTACCCTTGCATGTTTACTCTCTGCTTATTTCCAGTTCTTACTTCCTCCCTCTTCTGCGATTTCCTTTGTCTTCTGTCGTGTCTAGGTCTTCTCTGCAGCTTCTCATGCTTCCTGTGCTTTTTAGCAGTTGTCTCCTCTTCTTCATTTCCGTCTGGTTCGTCGTTTTTTCCTAGTTTAGGTCCTACACCAAGATTGATTTATGGGTGTATTAGTTAGACTTGAAGCACAGAAAACCCTGGCCCACTTTGTTTACATGCATCATAAACTACCGCCCCCATGTGTTGGTTTCGGCCTGGTCTGAATCCGTAACATCATCCGGTGTTGGGTTGTTCCGACAGCAGAACATACGAACATAATGAAGAGAGGATAACCGCAGTAGACCAGTTGTCCCATGCCAGGCAGGTCCTGCAAGAGCGTTTAATAGAGTAAGACAAGGATGGCAAAGCACAAGGGTCTTTCTCACCCACCAATCTCTCCAGCCAATACCAACAAGAAAAGGTTAGAAGGAACACCACGCAGTATTGAAAAACAGGCATGGGCATTTTATAGGAAAGTGCAAAAGAAGAAATGAGACTATTTTGGTGAAACCTGTAAAGGAAAAAGAATTAATTGGTATCGATTATTAGAAGAATTTTTATGCCTCCGCCCACCTATACTTAAAGAGGTATTAAGTGATTGGACTGTCCGTCCTTGCGTCCGTGAGTGGGTGCATGCATGCATGGGTTTGTGCTTCCATGACACTCCTGTGGACGCGATATCTCCTGTACCCCTCGACAGATTTCAACCGAACTTTTTTTTTTTTTTTTTTTAATGATACTGTATGAAAGGACAATGAACTGATTAGGTCAGCAATGTCAAATGTCAAAGGTCAAGGTCATATTAGTGTGCAAACGAATTCTTGAACCACTCGACGGATTTCGACCTAACTTTTGATAGTGATATTGTCAAGGGATGATGGATTAATCTGATTAGCTCAGCAAGGTCAAGGGGTGAAAGGTCACAGTCATATGGGGTCGACTTAGTTTATCTTAAGTCTCATTTCAACCCACAACGAACCCTGTCAAGGAGGATGTATGGCGAGTCCGTGCATCGACACCTTGGGGCACGAGTTCTCGGCGTTTCCATTTTATAGCCATTATATTATGTACATTATACAGGAAGCTGTTTAACCTGTGTTGCTCAATACCACCATCACCACCCCCTACACAAATGCATTTACACATGTTACCACTCCAGAAGTATACCACCACCTGCCACTCCACATCCACACTTTTGTCACCACTCCACAACCATGTCACCACACTTAACCTACCATTTCACATCCCCACTTCCGTCGCCACTCCAAAATAAGTCACCCACGCCCCACTTCACTTATACACATCCGTCACCACTCCACAACCATACAACCACCCCACACCCCACGTCATATCTACGTCTTCGCCACCATTCCACAGCCATACAACCACCCCACGTTCCACGTCACATCTACACGTCCGTCACCACCTCACAAACAAACAAACAACCATCCAACACCTGCTTCGTAATATCCAGACCTTCGCCACCACTGCAGCCGCACCACCACACACCTACCATTTCACATCCAAACCGTTGTCATCTTCCTATCAACACTTTACGTGGCAACCGCATTTAACTCCACCACTATCATTCTGCATTCACACTTTGTCTGGCCCATTCTATTACATTCTAGCTCTTAATCCTAAGCTCACCACAACACAACCATACTATTGCTGCCACCACCAGCACCATTACAGCGACCAAAATCCCCTCATCGGAACCACTCCACTACCATCATCATCATTATCATCACAACCACTACCATTCCTGTTACCAACCATTCCGCAACCTCACCACATGTGCTCCATCAGCCTGTACCACTTCCACTGCCTACCACACCACATGACCACTTCACCATCGCCACCATCACCTCACCGCCAGCCACCTCATCACACACAATCTCCAGGTCGGGTTATGAGGCCACACCCCACACTCGCCCAATTTGCATGCGTCATCTATTTTGGGAAGCTCATTTTCCTCTTTTTTTTCGAACTTGTAAGTTTTGCAGTCATTAATTTCCCTGACGGTAAATGGCGAAACTTTTCCTGGTACAAATAAATTAGTCATTATCCATTCAGACTTAGGGGTTTTCCTGTAGTTGATTAAAATCGTCTGTCAGTTGTCAGAATAAAATCATCTTGGTTGTCAGAATAATACCGTGTGGCAGTTGTGAGAATAAAATCAGTAATTTGCAAATGGGTCTGAATTTCGATAACAGAAAATACATACTTGTTGCACTGAGGGGAGTTTGTCGTATTGGGGAATACGTTTGATATGGAAGCAAGATCAAAAGTAAGCTACTTGACGGATGCAGGAGCTTCAGGGTCCTGATATGGGGATTTGCAAAAATCGCTAGAGTCCTCGGGAGTAAAGCACCTCATTTACAATAAACGTTAATAATAGACAGACGGGCAGGGCCTCCCATAGAGATACTCCCGCATCTCAAAAGTTGAATATGAGAAAACTTTGTTATATCGGGAAATGTCACTCGGGATAGTTTCACAGTGAATAGGTTGGTTAAATTTGGGACAATTTTTCATGCTGAAAATTTTGTCGTACTGGTGAAAATTACGAAAGTCTCTACTCCTGGTGTTATTATGGTCCTGTTGTTTTTAAGTAATTAGGTTATTTATTTATCTTTTTGTATCAGCAGTAGTAATAACTAGTATGACTTACAATTCCATGTTTGTTGAAGTGAAACATTTAGGTGTGGATATTAGCGTGTGGATATTTGCCTGTAGGTATTTACAGGTGCATGTTTGCGATATTTACGTTTAGATACCTGTGTCTAGATATTTGCATGTGGATATGTACGTGTGCTACTTATGGACACTTACGTGTTGATACGTGAGGATATTTACGTGTAACTACATACCCGTGAATATTTACATGCATCAAGTATATTTATGAAAGGATATTACGTGTGGATAGTTAGGTATTGATATTTACGGGTGCTACTTGCATGTGGACATATACGTGTTGATGCTTGGGGATATTTATACGTAACTAGTTACCCGTGAATATTTACAAGTATCAGATGTATTTATGAACAGATATTCCGTGTGGGTATTTACGTATAAATATTTACGTATTGATATTTATATACTTACGTGTGGATATTTATCCAGTCAGGTATACTTGTGCACAGATATGGATATTTACATATGAATATATGCGCGTGGCTGTTTACGTGTTCCGCTTCGTTTCATGCTGGTCAGTATCAACTCCATCCTTGTTTTTTGTCGAAGTGAACATCGCCTGCAAGTTTACCCTTGGTAAAAATTCATTATAGTTTTTCATATACTTGGCGTACATGAAATTGGATACATCGAATAAGAGAGAGAGAGAGAGAGAGAGACGAAGTTGTATATTCCATGTCCCTGGAGAGTTCAGAGTGAATTATCTGCCACGCTTACCTAGCTGACACGGCAGCCTAAAGCGTTACACTTTTGGTAGAACATTTTTAGTGCATTTTTCACTAACAGTAAAGTTTAGAGTATCCCGTGGCCGGAGGTTGTTAAGGTAATTTAAATGGAGCCATTACGGTCATTTTACTCCTGCAGAACGATTTTTTTTTTTTTTTTTTTTTTTTTTTGCTACCTTCAGATCTCTGGTGTTGAAGGGGTCACTGACGGCTGTATCCACCCTTTCTATTCCAAAAATTCTCTCCCAACCAGAACCATATCGTCTTGAGGCAACAAGAACCCTAACACTCAGAGTTGGGCTGGTCTGGGTTGGGTTAGGTTGCATTGGGTTGGGTTGGGTTAGGTAGCATTGGGTTGGGTTGCGTTAGGTTGCATTGGTCTGGGTTGAGTTGGGTTAGGTTGCATTGTGCTGGGTTGAGTTCGGTTAGGTGGCATTGGGTTGGGGTGGGCTGGGTGGCATTGGGCTGGGTTGTGTTGGGCGAGGTTACATTGGATTGGGTTAGGTTGAGTTTGATTTCTTTGATTTGTGTTGTATTGGGTTGGGTTAGGTTGCACTGGGCTGGGTTGTGTTTAGTGGTTACACTGTGTTGCGTTAGGCAGCAATTAGCTGGGTTGGGTGGCTTAAGTTACGTGTGGTTGGGTTGGGTTAGTTTGGATTATAAAATGATGTAAGTAGAACGATTGATTGTGGCTCACAATGATGATGTGTAAGAATGAAGATAGACATTTTAACCCCGTTAGACCGAGGACTCTCTCTCTCTCTCTCTCTCTCTCTCTCTCTCTCTCTCTCTCTCTCTCTCTCTCTCTCTCTCGTGTGTGGCTTACAGATGACCTGTGAAAAAAAAATGTGTGTGTGTGTGTGTGTGTGTGTGTGTGTGTGTGTGTGTGTGTGTGTGTGTGTGTGTGTGTGTGTGTGTGTGTGTGTGTGCTTCATTAGTTAGTCGTAATTAGTGGCTCGCATGATACCGAAAGTTAGCCATTGCCTAGTTTGCACACACACACACACACACACACACACACACACACACACACACACACACACACACACACACACACACAATTGGTTCTTCTCCACTCCATTCTTCCAGTATTCCTTTCCCCTTATCATTTAATCGTCACTTTCTTTTTTTCAACCTACCTGGGTGTTTCTTTCGCTACTTCTTAACTCTTCCACAGTTCCCCTGTTGCATTCCTTCCTCCTCTGACCATATTCCTCTCTACTTCCTTTATCTCGTGTTCACTTTTCTTCCCGTCATGCATCCATTCTTCGTCCCCTTCTGTTCTTTTTCTCCACCTCTTCTCTCATTCCTCTCGTCTCCCCTTGTCCTTCTCCGTGTGTCTTTTTCTTTTCCACTATTCAGGTCTTCTCATTTTGTTTCCCCTCCAGACTTCTCTCCATCTTCCCCAGGTTCCTCCTCTTTTCCTCCCTCCTTCCCCCACATGTATTTCCCCTCCCTTCCCCTAGACCTGCTGCCTCTTCTTTCTTCCCACATCCTCAAGATTTTCCCTGTCTACTTCCAATGATTTTCCTCCATCCTCCCCAGCTTCCTTCTCTTACTACTCATGTTTATCTGAAAATTTTTTTTTTCATCCTTATTAGATTTCCATTTCTTCCAGACTTTCTCTCTCTCTCTCTCTCTCTCTCTCTCTCTCTCTCCCTTTGTCCTTCGTTACTTAATTCCTCTCTTCCCTCTCCATTCTTCTGGCCTCCTTCTCTCCTTCCTCTTCCTCAAACGCCTTTCTTCATTTACCTTACCTGTCTGTACCTCTGTCGTGTTTCCTCCATCCTTTCAAGACTTCCCTCCCTTTCTTTCCTCCCGTGTTCTTAAATTTCCCTCCTCTTATTTCCTTCCTCCTTCACATTTCCACGTTTCCCCCCCCTTTTCCATCCATTCTCCTCTCCTCACTTCCTTTCCTTCCTAGACTTATCACCTTCCACATTTCTCTCTCCACTTCTTTCCTCTTTCCTTTACAGACTTCCTTCATTGCTTTCCTTTCGTTTCCTTCCCAGATTCCCTTCCCTTCTCCTCAGATTCCCCAGCAGCCTTTTCCTCCTTCGCAGATTTTTTCCTACTCTCTCCTACTTCCATCCTCCAGCCCGTACTTCTCTCCCCTCTGTAACTTCCCCCCGATTTTGCGTGTCTTCTCGGCCCTTCCTCCTCTCCAGTATTTTATCTCCGCATTAATGCTTCTCACCTGAGACTAGTTTCCTCTTCCTCCTCCTCCTCCTCTTCCTCCTCCTCCTCCTCTTCCTCCTCCTCCTCCTCGTATGGTTTAATTTTACCTACACTTGTATCCGTACCTTTTTTTCCTACGTTTTCTTTTCATTGTATTCTTACCTGTACTTTTTTTTTTTTTTTTAGTATATCTACCAGTGTTCTCGCCCCTCTCCATTGCCTTCTGTCCGTACTGTTGTTTACTGTAATCGTGTTTTTTTTTTTCTTGTACCTTAATTTGACCCCACTTCGGAGTGCAGGGGTGTATTGTTTCATTCCTGTGTTTGTGTGTGTGTGTGTGTGTGTGTGTGTGTGTGTGTGTGTGTGTGTGTGTGTGTGTGTGTGTGTGTGTGTGTGTGTGTGTGTTTAAACGATAACCGTACTAACTCTTGTATGTATTTTTAAATCCCTCTACCCACAAAATACTGCCAGAAGATGAATTAAGTATTGATACTTAATCCCTATGAAATACTAATGGATACAAATTTTATTCATACTTCCATAGAAATTAAATTATATCTTCAGGTTCGATAATTACAGAAGATCTGGCCCATTAAGGTGAAGCTTTTTTATGGACCTAAATCAAGTAAAGGCATGAGACACCAAGACACATTCCCTTTGTACTGTTTTACTTGGTAAATGTTGGGAAAAATTCAAATAGAATATTATTAGTAAAACAGTGTTCAGATTCGTAAATACCGTAATTACAAAAACAAACAAAATAAAGAAACAAAGAAACGGACGAACTGAGTGGAAAATTTCATCTATTATATTACTTATATCATTTATGCCTCACGATAATTGTGAAACAGTGGTAAAAACTTATGAACTGTTCTGACAGGTTCTGAAGATTCAAAGAGTTAAAAAAAAAAAAAAAGCCGTGATAAATATCCAGATACTCGTATACTTATTTTACCCCTTGACAGAATGAACTGCGATGATGTGTATCCTTAGTCCTTCGTGTTTCGTGTCAAGACTCGTAAAGGGTGTTATCCTTGTCTGTGACGCAAAGGAATACACAATAAGGCGGTGAAATTCCACTGTGGTAAAGAGCCATACGTCCCTCCGCGTCAGAGAGCATGGCAGTGCTTAATTACATTAATCGAGCAAAGTGTTTGTGGGATTAAAGTAACAGGTGTGTGCAGAGGCGGGAGAATGAGGGACAGGGAGAGATGGGAAGGAGAAACACACACACACACACACACACACACACACACACACACACACATATATTCTTTTTCTCATGCACATACTTTTTGATCATATCGGTACCGTATATCTCTTACATGTAGACATTGTATGCCTACACTTCCTCTTTCACACCTACTCATCATCATATGCTTAAAATTTCTTTAGTGCATTAGGTAACCATCTTTCCTTCCCGTCATTTCGTATGTGCAAAAAAAAAAAAAAATCATCGAGAGGTGTTGGTATTAAGGTATGCACTATGGAGTTCGCGGGGATAATCTTAATCATCATCGTCATCAGTATCTTTGTTAACACGGTAACATGAATACAGTCTGCCGTAGTAGTAATCATTACATAATCCAGCTTGTTCTCTCGTCTGATGTACATTGATTTTAGAAATATTTCGACTTGCTAGGACTTCTGAAACGTGTGTACACTGTACAAACACCTGTAGCTTAATACCTGACCATCAGGCATTTATGTGAATGATGACCCTGGTCTTCCCATTTCAATATGACCTTTGTTATCTCAATTAATATCTCTCAGTTCTTCATAAAGTACAGCCAAGTTGGCTTCACTAGGAACAACCAAAACCTTGTACCCCAAAGGTTCAGTGTCCTAAGTCGCTTACATTGTAATACCCAGAGGTTCTTAGCACCCCTTAAAGTGACCAGATCTACTCTCTGCTGTGGCTAATTGCTTGGGATTACAGACTATGCTTTGGTATGATTTGTTACAGTAGTTACTCGTAGATGAAGGGTTGCTTCAGGAGGTGTAACCGATGTTAACCACCAGTCCACCGTGTTCACGTTTCAGATTAACCTCGAACTAAAACAACAGCAGCAGCAACTACTACTGCTTCTACTACTACTACTACTGCTACTATTACTACTATTACCACTACTAGAGTGAGGGTTGCATTAGTAACTCAGTCAATGCTATCTTAACTCTCTTCCTACTCTGTTCATTTCCTTCTGCTGTTTGTTTCTACACAGATCAGTCCCTTCTCAGCTTTATTCCTTTCATCCCTGCTTAATTCCACCACACTTCCACCTTCATCCACTCCACTCCACTCCATTCCATCTTATTTCTGCAATCTTGCACTCCAAGTTAACTCCATCTCGCTACATATCTCTTCCATTATCACGTCAGTCCCACGTGACGTCTCCTCATACTCACTCTTATCTTTCCTCAGTATTCTCCGAAGACCTGTTGCATCTTTCAGCTACTTCCCTCCGCGCCTTCTTTCCACCTTCGCTTAACGTTATCCTGGCTCCTGCAAGACATATTGTGAAGAGCTGGTGACATTGCCATCTTTCCCACCACTGATTGGTGTGAGACACTGGGGGGGGGGGGGAAGAGGGAAAGAAGGACAGTGATTGCAGAGAGGGAAGGAAAATGAGGAAAGAAGGGGATAGAAGAATAAGAAAAAGGGAAGAAGGAAGAATAAGAAAAGGAAGAATAAGAAAAAGGGAAGAAGGAAGAATAAGAAAAGGAAGAATAAGAAAAAGGGAAGAAGGAAGATGGGGGAATAAGAGGCGAGGGAGGTGAAAGGAACAGTTCTAGAACAGCATATAAATGATGATACATTAGAAAAGACTACGACAGAAAAACATGCCCTCCCCCCAACCTTTCCCGCTGGCTCTCTAAACCCTCCAGTCGAAGCTGGCAGGAAACAGTGAGTAGGAACATCATGTGGCAAAAACAACTGGCTTTGAAATTATAGAAGAAAGGATATTATACAGCATATACTACCTTGCTACGATAAAATATGGATTTTATCGAGAATACTGTAGTGACTGGAAAAAGCTGATACTCATTTTGAAAACAATTTTGTCTGCGCATATCTGTATCATCTCTTGGGCAATGCAGCTAGTACTAAGTAACTTGCTCCAGTCATCTATGATGGATTAAGCTAATTTCATAACCGTTGTTTCTTGTCTTCATACTTGGGGGATAACTTACTCGTATCAAGTTTATTCTCAAGGCCTTGAACGAAGATGTCAGGTGCAGGGCAGTTGGACACTTTGTTCCACTGGTCCACTACCGTACTCTATTACCAGACTGGTACTTACACCACCTAGTTCTCTTCCACTGGTCCACTACCGTGCCATTTTTTATTACCAAACTACAGTCGTTCTATTTTATGAAGGCAGTTTGGGTGGGACGCTCTGGGACCTCACTCTGTTAGCTCTGTTGCCACATCGTCGCCACACACGTGCTCTCTCTCTCTCTCTCTCTGTCTCTCTCTCTCATATTTATGTTAACTACTACCAATTGTATTTTCTTTATTTTTTCTCTTGTTTTCGACTTTTTTTCCACACCACCCCTGAGGTAAAAGTCTATAGGTGCGTTTTTTTTATATAGCTTCCATGGCGGGAGACTGACCGAGTATGACCCGCTCACACAGGGCTGTCCCTCGTGTCACCACCTGACACCGTCGCGAAAGTAACGTTGACAAGTCTTATGAGATTTATACTATACTACAGCTTTTTTATTGAATTACATCTATACAGAGTGTTTAAAATTCATTTATAAGTAGTTACTACCTTAAAATAGGAGAGTGAGAGAGAGAGGCGAGCACAAATAATTACACGTGTGTCGGCGGCGATGTGACAACAGAGCTAACAGAGTGAAGTCCCAGAGCGTCCCACCCAAACTGCCTTCATAAAATAGAACGACTGTAGTACTGTTAACACTAATTTTCATCCACTGGTCCACTGCCTTACTTTATTACAAGAATAGTGTTTCTAACAATAATTCTCATCCATTGGTCCACTACCGTACTCTGTTACCAAATTTTTTTTTTTCTTTTTAATAAATAACAGAACGGAGGAAGGAAAAACAAACGGGTAAAAAAAAACAATCCATGCACCAGATTACTGGTGTCCTCCGTTCATAAAATGTCTGTAACAGTTAGACTTGAACAGTTGTGGGTTGAAATTTGGAGGAAAACAACTCTGGGGAAGCGAGTTCCAGAGAGATGCAGTTCGGGGAATGAAAGAATTCTGATAGGCAGAAGTTCTGCAATATGGTTGAGCGACATTCCAGTCATGAGCGCTACCAGATGCCCGTGTAGCACGAGGGAAGGCATGGAGAGGTGGCACCATGGACGCAACTTCGTCTGAGCATTTGCCAAAAAAATATCTGTAAAATAATGCAAGGGAGGCAACATTCCTTCTTACTTGCAGGGGAGGTAGTTTATATGTAATGGCAGGGTTGTTAATGATTCTAACGGCTTTATTCTGAATTTTGTCTAGTTGTCTTAATGCAACCTCTCCACAACCATTCCACAAGGGTGAGCAATATTCAAGCTGAGAGTGCACATGACTCTTATAAATTATAGCTAGCTG
>NC_137024.1:17354165-17409165 GCF_032717465.1 Coenobita brevimanus | reverse complement strand
TTCCGTTATGGTTGGATTGGTTGAGACACTCCCAATGTCAGGTGTAACTTTCTTACTTGGAAATGATATTGGTAGAAGTCAAGTGTGTCCAGCTCCTCAGTTGTTTAGTGAACCAGTGACTGCGACCCAGGATTGTGATGTCCCTGAGGTGTTCTCTGCATGTGCTGCCACTAGGGCTAAGTCTAAAGTTACTGGTGACTGAGAGGATAATGATGATGATGATGATGTTATCCTAGCTGACACTTTTCTTGCTAATTTGGACCACTCACCAGATGAGGGAGTACCCCGTAGTGTTGATAATTTGTCTCGTCAAGAGTAGGTTGAGTTGCAGGTTGCTGACCCTGAGTTGAAAGGTCTAGCTAACTCCGTTTGCAGTGAGGAAGAGTCAGCTGGTGCTTCTACTTGTTATTATATAAAGTCAGGAGTACTTATGAGAAAGTGGAGACCACCAACAGCATCAGCCGACTGTGAATGGGAGGTTGTACATCAAGTTGTCATCCCTCGTGTTTGTAGGCAGGATATCATTAGAGTGGCTCATGATTCCAGTTTGGCAGGACACCTTGGAGTGAGGAAGACTGTGGCACGCATTTTGAAACACTTCTACTGGCCAGGTATCTTCAGAGATGTTTCCTGGTATTGTAAATCTTGTCACACCTGTCAAGTTGTGGGGAAGTGTAATCAGACGGAAAAGGTTACACCTCTAGTTCCCATTCCTTCTTTTGAGGCGCCATTCACCCGTGTGTTGGTGGATATTGTGGGCCCTCTTCCTAGGACTTCTTCAGGATTTTCTTATGTGTTGACCCTGATTGATATGGCTACTCGTTATCCTGAAGCCATTCCACTTAGAAATATCTCAGCAAAGAACGTGGTTAAGGAAATGCTAGGGTTCTTCACAAAGTTTGGTCTGCCCAAGGAGGTACAGTCGGACCGGGGAAGTAATTTCATGTCAAATGTTTTCAAGCAGTCTCTGAAAGAATTGGGCATCACCCAGATCACGTCTTCAGCTTACCATCCCCAGACCCAAGGAACATTGGAGAGATATCATCAAACACTCAAATCGATGCTCAGGAAATACTGTTTGGAACATCAGAAAGATTGGGATAAAGGTCTTCCATTCTTTGTATTTGCCGGAAGAGAATCTCCAAATGAATCACTGGGCTTCTCACCCTTTGAACTACTGTTTGGCCATGAAGTAAGAGGACCCCTTAAGCTACTCAAGGAATGCTGGCTGTCGGAGGAAGATGACGTCAACCTGCTGGAGTATGTGATGAAGTTCAAAGAACGGCTGTCCACTGTTTTACAGCTGGTGAGAGAGAATTTAGGAGCTGCTCAGGAGAAGATGAAGACTTGGTATGATAAGAAGTCCAGGTTACGCCACTTTCAGCCAGGAGATCAGGTTTTGATTCTGCTACCGGTGCATGGGCAACCTCTTCAAGCCAAGTTTAGTGGTACTTATTTCGTGGAGAAGAAACTCAGCGATGTCAACTATGTCATCGCCACACCAGATTGTAGAAAGAACAAGCAACTTTGTCACATCAACATGCTAAAGTTATATCACAGGCGGGACGAAAATAACCCAGTCTGCACTGTAGCTGTTCCACCCGAGTCTGCAAGTGAAGTTCTCCCATGCAGCATGAGCCTGAGTGATAGTCTGGGGAAGAATCCTGATATCATGAATGATCTCCAGACTTAGCTTTCTCATCTAGCTCCCGAGGAAAGGCAGGAGTTTTCGGCATTACTGCAGGAGTACCCGCAAGTGTTCCGTGCCACTCCAGGAAGAACCACTGTGTTGATGCATGATGTCGATGTTGGAGACGCAAAGCCAATTAAACTGCCTCCTTACCGTGTGAACCCAGTGCAAGTTCCTCTCATCCAGAAGGAGCTTGGCTACCTGTTGGACCACAAGATGATTGAGCCCTGTCAGAGCGAGTGGAGTTCTCCTGTCACTCTAGTCCCTAAGCCAGGTGGGTCACAACGGCTTTGCATCGACTACAGACGTGTTAATCAGATAACCAAAACAGACACTTACCCTCTCCCTCGTGTGGAAGATTGCATAGACAAGATCGGAAAGGCTAGGTACATAAGTAAGTTTGATTTGTTAAAGGGATACCGGCAAGTACCTATGACTGAACGTGCTGGGGAGATCTCATGTTTTGTAACACTAGGAAAGACTTTTGCATGTTCTGTAATGCCATATGGCATGAAGAATGCACCAGCCACATTTCAGAAGCTCATGAATGTTGTAACAGAGGGTTTGGCAGGGTGTGTTGTTTATATTGATGATGTATTAATCATCAGTGACAACAGAAAAGATCACCTATGCCATGTCAGTAAATTTCTTGAGCGTTTGGTTCAGGCTAATCTTGTAGCTAATTTATCAAAGTGTGATTTGGTGAAGCTAAAGTTCAGTACCTTGAGTACGTAATTGGTGATGGACACGTTGCACCAGCAGCAGCTAAGGTTCAGGTTATAAGTGGTCTTCCCAGACCTAAAATTAGGAAAGAGTTACAAAGATTTTTGGGAATGGTAGGTTATTACAGGAGATTTGTTCTTAACCTTTCAAATCTTGTATCACCACTTACAGACCTACTGAAAAAGGGAGTTAAATTTGTCTGGACCGATAACTGTGAATCCTCTTTCAGTAAACTTAAAGCTATCCTATTAAGTCAGCCAGTGTTCGCTACTCCAAATTTTGCTAAGCCTTTTAAGATGGCTGTTGATGCAAGTGATACAGGAGCTGGGGCTGTTTTGCTGCAAGAGGATGATCAGGGTATTGAACACCCTGTATCTTATTACAGTAAGAAGTTCACTCCACCTCAAAAGAACTACTCAACTATTGAGAAAGAGCTTTTGGCCTTGATATTGGGTTTACAGCATTTTTCATTTTATTTGTGTTCTGGTTTTGACCCCATAGTCATTTATACCGATCATAACCCACTGAAATTCCTTAGTAAGTTTAAAGATAAAAATCAGAGATTGACAAGATGGAGTCTACTTCTTCAGGAGTATTCATTAGACATACAACATGTCAAGGGGAAAGAAAATGTTATTGCAGATTGCTTATCTAGACTTTAGACAGATTGTTTTAGAGTAATAAGAAATTTCCTTTGTAAATTTCTTTTCTTTTGTGGGGAGGTGTTACATAGCCTATGATTTTATCATCCTTTGTATAATTCTAACGTACAGTATGCTGCATGTTTGATCACGATTCGCCTCGTGGCTTCCATAGTGACCAAGCTTCCGTGTTCTACATCACTCCCCCCTTCTCCTCCCTTATAGTAGAGTAAGTCGTTCTTTCTGTTGTTCAGAGCAGGAGTGTCAACTCTTTGTCCCCTATGGCTTCATTTGCGCGTCCTTCTTATAAGTTGTATCAAGCTTTGCCGGCCCCTATATAATGAGCTCAGTCTCTGCATTAATTGCCACTTAGATCTCCTCATTTTGTTCACATCTCTGTCCTCCCCTGTACAGTTGTTATTATTTTTGCGAGTGCTCAGGAAGTCTCCAACCATCTAGCTGCTGTGTAATTTGAGTATAAGTGTTATTACATTTTGTTCTTGTACTATATAGCATAAGGTGTTAATTCGTGGGCCTGGTGAGGCTTTTGTGATTCATGTGGAGTTTTTGATGTCAGCCATTGTTAATAATATTTTGTATCTGTAATAATATTTCTTGCATTAACTGAGCATTATCCGGTTTTCTCATTTTATCAGGGCTGACTTAGATAAATTTACTCTTGCTAATTTCGTGTTAATAGAGGCTATTGCAGTTAACCATATATTTAACCTGTTTTTTGCCATTACATTATCCTTATGAGTCCTGAATGTTTAGTTGTTAGTTTGAGCATTAAACTTTAACTTGTAATTTTACCTAACTCTTTTTTTGAACCTGGAACTTTGCGGGACAGTATTGATTTTAGTAATCTCACTTGAAGTGTTCATTATCGCTCTCTGTTCCGTAACAATACATATATATATATATATATATATATATATATATATATATATATATATATATATGAGCCTCTGTGGTATAGTGGTAAAGTGTGCATTTTCATACAGTGGAGAGTGAGGGTTTGCGTCCCGCCAGGGTAAAAAAAAAACTTTGGGAGCGTTCTCCTGGCCATGTACTGCTTGGCGGACATCAGGGGTGCTGTGATTGAACCAGTGTCGCATAGTATAAAGTATGCTTGCACCTAGTCGGCTTGCACTGGCCAATTACACTTGGTTCACAGACTTCACACACATCCAAAGTCACTCCAACACTACAGTTACACTTACAAACATTTCTCACCCTACATACAATCTCTACTAGACAGCCTAAGCCATTTGGTAGAGATACATTGGCTTATCGTCCCCACTTCAGTAGGGATAGGCCGGTCCTGCAGTGGATACTCAAAATGGCTGATGATGATGATGATATATATATATGTTTATGTATGTATGTATTTATGTATGTATGTTTTTGTACTAAGCAAGGGAAGAAAGGAATAGGAAAACGAAAGTTAATCATAAGAGAGAACAGTGACTACACTTGATACTCTATAAGAGACCATGTTTCATCTGAAAAATACACAACACTGTGACACTGACCATTAAACGCAATGTAGCCAGATATATTGACATGTCAGATTTTGATTTTAGCCTTTTTTATTGACTTTCTCTTTTAATGGACATGTTTTGGAGACTTCAGGGTGCTCATTTATTTATTTATTTATTTATTTTATTCAGCATTAAGAAAAAGTGTTCCAAACCTTTTATACAACATCTTAAAAAGTGTGTCCTCATGGATGCTGAAGCATCCCTACGCACCCACCGACCCTAACTCGCCCACCTTCCAACTTGGTGTATCTGTGTCGAGATGTGGTGTCCACCCCACCACAACCTTGTAGCTCACATGTTAATGCCAGGAAAGTAGACACGCCTACACCTGTCACGTTTATCTTCACTGATTACATGCCTCACACGAGATCAGAACTTACTCAGGATTATTGTGTTCAGTTTTACAATCAGAAACAAAACAAAGGTTCATCTGCTGCTCCACTGTATCTACTTCATACTTGAGGCATATTCGTCATTCGTTGCTGACACATTGTATTAAAAAAAAAAATCACCTGAGGACAGGGAAAAATGCCAAGCTTTGCATAGTTTACTGATATTAGTCAGCAACGGTAACAGAGACGCATAAATGTTGATTTAAGAGGCAAACTTTTGTTCTTTACTATGCAAGGGAAGACAAAGTTAGGTTCATGGTATATAATGGTTGACGTGTGACTGGAAACACAGACAGGCATGTAGAAAAAACTAAATATGTTTGGCACTATTATTTTCTTCTGTTTAAAAGTTAGAAGGATGAGTATAAATTTTCTATAAAAAAAATAAATAAATAGCTGGGTTGAATCCAAAACTGGAAAGACGGGGAGGCAGAGTAATGCTTCATCAATTGTTGTGTTGTTCAGTTCTCTGTGTTGCTGGGCTTAGTAACATAAAGGGGGAATGTATAGTTTGTACCAATTCATGATTATTTTAATTCCCACCTCTTTGATTCAGAAATAAAATTGCATTATAAACTGTCACCAAGAAGTGGTTAATTTTGCATTCATTATCTCCCTTAACCCACCCCGTCCCGTCGACGTATGGGTACATTGCAATGATTTGCATTTGCCAGTCCCAGCGACGTACCGGTACGTTGTGCAATTGCAAGGTCCCTAATTTGCACAATTTTCAATTTTTGCGCGTGATTTTTCGTATGTATACATGGGACACCTTCCTCTATTACTCTACAAGATGCCAAGCAGGGACAATGCCTTACACCGCATAACCTCCCCCCTCCCCCTCTCACGCCATTGTCTTGGCAATTCACCTGTTATCAGTGACCTGGCCAGTAAAGATATTCAGGGCCAGAGTGATTCCCCAATCGATGACAATGTGGAGGACAATGTTTACATAGCATTAGAAGAAGAAACAGTCAGAAATAATGATCAGGTAATGTGGCAAAAAAAGGTCAGGTATGGTGATTAGTTAGTGAGTGAAACAATGCTTTATAATGCCTTTATTACTGCCTGAAAACCAATATACTCTCACTACATATAAATTCGTACCACGTAAATAAATAAATACCATTTATGAGTGGATAAAATAGTTACCCTCCCATAGAACTCGTTTTCTTTGGTGCCAGCATGTTAGAAAACCCAGTCAGGTAAGGAGGAACTCCTACCTGGATTGAGTATTTTAAACCTCAGGTGAGCAATTTCTCTATGAATTTTCGATGTTTCTCACCAAAAGCGAAGGTTTTAGCCAAAAAAAATTTCTTCGAAAATACGTCGGGATTGGGGGATGTCGGAGGTGCGGAAAACCTCGGGACGTGACGGGTTAAGGAGGCAGAGGTTTAAATGTTATTTCATTGCAAATGCCATCCAGTCTTTTTGGATACCGTTGTTTTCTGGATTTTTTTTTTTTGATGTGTGGGAAAACATAACATTACTAGCAAGAAGGAAATAATGTTTTAGACGTTGAGGTTCTTTCCTTTTTATGAGTTTTTCATCTGCGCAGTGAAATAAATAAATAGGGAATTGTTTACAAATGCATTTTCTTCTCATAATGACAAATGAGTACAATGAAATATTCTGAGTAAAAAAGCACCGCATGAAATATTTTTAACACGACTGTCCTGACCATGGGGGCTTTGGAGTTTTTCCAACGAAATGAACAGATGCTCAATCATTCATATTGTTTGAAAACGTCATATGAGTTGGAGGTATGTGGTACTTAATGAATCAATATTAACGTGATATTAGGCTGATACCTTGTTGATATCGTCATTACGGATTAAAAAATGGTCTGCCATGAATAAATAATATTGCATGGCTCTGGATCACTGATACTTAAACATATTGTTCTTAGAGAAGGAGAAACACTGAGTCAGTACCTCGTTATTCTTTTTTGAATTAGGGAGGTCTGTTTGCTTCTGGCGTCCATCCTCACTCCACCTGTTAAAATATATCCCGTGCCTACTGCATCAGATATTCCCGTTTATTATTAAATTTGATGATTAAGCGCATGGAGGCCAGTCATTTTAGCCAGCATGCAGCCTTTATTGGGAGTGAATATTGATTGTATGAAACAAGGTAGCGATGTATATATTCAGTTAGTGTTTGATTTTATGCTGATATTATTAAATCGCTCTCTCTCTCTCTCTCTCTCTCTCTCTCTCTCTCTCTCTCTCTCTCTCTCTCTCTCTCTCTCTCTCTCTCTCTCTCTCTCGTGTGTGTGTGTTGAAACCTTTAATGTTCATATTATTTTCCATCACACCCATGTTCCATCACCCTCTTCCACCACCGTGTCAATGATAAACTCTCGTACTATACCATAGCCACAGGAAATATATGATATTTATTTGGACTGATTTACCTCACCACTTTCACTTACACAAGGAACATTAATATCATTCCTATAATCTCTTTAGCCAGTTCACCACCACGATATTCCGTCTTCATTTGGTTTATAAGTGGATGTTATTAAGCATTATCAGGACGGCTCGTAGTGTGTGGGTTAAAAGCAGTCTGTTAACCCGTTCATTATGACGATTTCTGTGTTTATTCAATCTTACGCAGGACATTTTATCGAGTATAGGCTACGATTGGCCACGTATTGAAAGTGTTACACCTGGTACATCCATAGTGTATATGCAGAAAAAAAAAAAAATCGAGTATATATGTATTTAATTAACTGGTTCTTGTTACTACATTCTAGAAATTTTTAGGAACAAGTGGCGTGAAGATGTGTGACAACATCTGTTGCATACTGGTGAACTGCAAGGCCTCTGGATAGGACTGTGTACTTTATGCCACAGAACCTGATGCATATATGAGAGAGAGAGAGAGAGAGAGAGAGGGGGGGGGAATGAATCACCGGCCTTGCTATATACTGTACATAGAGAAGGCCTAAGAATATTTGGACATGTGATGGGTTTCCTTCTTTTTTCCCGGCGAATAACTTTTTCTTGCCTGGAGTCCTCCAATAAGAAGTCATGTATGCACAGTACACTCTCTCTCTCTCTCTCTCTAAATTACTTGTAGCTTTCAAATAGTATGAGAACATCATCAAGCAAATCCTAATCAAGAAGAGCCCATCAAGCAATTCAGGTGTTGTTAAATTTTATGTAGTACAATCTGGAAAATAATTGGAAACCAGGATCTCACAGCATAATTATAGTGTTTTGACAGCCCAACAGAGCAGAGGCATATTTCAACACAAATCATCCGGTGATCACCACATTGATTGGGCAGGTACTGAGATGCTAACAAGGTCTCATACTTTTCAATGAAAGAAGTGTAATTGAAACATACTTAATTTCTGATATTTAAGAGAATAACGAAAATATTTCCCACGGCCATTTTAAAGACGATAAATTGCTAGAATTTATTACAAAGCAGTAGCACTACATTAACATTCTTTGTATAGGGTTGCAATGGTTAGGATGTAAGTTCATCCGAGGCGAGGAGAGGTCATGGTATGTCAGGTCAAGTCAGGTTACCCTTTGTTCTTGGTGCCCCCTGTCCCCTCGCCCTCATTCCAGGTGTGTATATAAAGCCTCATCCCTCATGATTCTGTCACTCAATCTGAAGATGTAATTTAGGAAAGTATTTACTGTCTCTGTTTTCAATTCTCCTGTGGTCATACCGGCGTGGTTTACTTTTCTGCGGTTTTGATTTGGTAAAGAAATCTGCACATCTTCCTTATTACATTTTCTCAAAGGAAAATGCTTTGCCTCTTCTCAGGTTCTTGTTGTCACTAACGCACTTTGCCACGGCCTCATGACAATTTCTTATCAGGTGGCCGCTGTCAATGATCTGGACCTGTATCTCGAGACACCTTTCTTAGAATATCGTTTTGAGGCCTTGAATATTACTTTATAGCACAGGAATTTTATAAAGAAGGCGCGTAGCCACCGAAGGACAGACCCAAAACCGGCAGATATCCAAAATGACCATTCAAGTAAAGGCGTATGTTCTTATAGGCAGTGACGGTACTGCAGTGACGGTACTGGGTGATTAGGATGTGCCATCTGTCCTGATTCTTCTGTTATTATTTTTGTATGAGTAAAAAATAGAATCTATCTACGCATGAGATGTAAACTTTGGGAAGTGTCATACGTTTGCACGAAAATGTTCTTTCTCCAATTATGATCATTATTACTCGAATTATCTTTAGTTGTTTTGGGCATAGATATTTGTATAAAAATGTTACTTGTATTACTAATTACACTTTATGTTTGCAGGTAAGCCTGGTGCTGTACCACAAAAGTAAGTATAAAGGAGGGCCTACATATGTACTCTCGACCATTAATTGGTATTCGGCGCCAAATCGCACCATAATATGGTCAGAATTTTCTCAGGGATTAAGGTAAAAGTTATAATATTTTCCAAAACCTTACATACACCTATCATTCTGAAAATCTGCATATAGGAGGTAGAGGCCAAGAACTACGAAGTTCTCCACTTTTTCTTCTTCCCTATTACTCCATTTTATCATATTTACACAGTACAGGAAAGATGGCGTGTGAGGTTTATAGAGGTATCACATTAGTGATGAAAAGTAAGTGGAGAACACAGTAGTATTTTGACATGCTGGTAGGCGATGATGGCCAACTCTAAGTGGACCAAGCTTTGTCAGCGACCAGAAGTGAGTTTCGACACTAAAAGTCATTTCTATATGGAGGTACCCCAGTGCAACATTCCACCCAAGAAACATGGCCTTGGCTTAATAATCATCAGAACCTTAGCATTTTGCGCGAGCAACATCATAATTTTAGCGCTTTTCATATTTTCGGCACCTAATTACTTTTGACCCCTGTCCTGGCAGGTATAGGTAATGCATGTAGAAGCACACTTGTAGTACTCACTAACGTCTATAAGCATTCAGTGTTTCCTTTGATTCCAACCACCCATTGTGGTGCAAGGGAACTTGAAATTCGCGGAATGGCCTACCAGAGCTACAACTTATAGGTGGCACTGCTTGCGACAGGAAGAGAGTTTCGACACTAAATGCCATTTTTGTATGGAGGTACTCGAATGCGACTTTCCATCCAAGAATCGTGGACCTGGCATAATCTTCGGACCCTTAGCAGTTCGCGCGAACATGGTCGTGTTTTAGCTATTTTCACCGTTATTGCATTTGATGACCTTTGACCCCTGACTTAGCCAATCTAGCACATTGGTGTACAGTAGGAAGTTGTAGTACTATAGTAGGACTCTCGTAAATTTGCGGCTGTGGTGTGGCCCGCACCTGTGTACAATGGTGCCACGTTTCCCCAACTTGCGATGTGAAACGGAAGCTATTTATGTACAAGGCATCACAAATACGATAAATTTAGATGAATAAAACTTACAGTTGTGTATTTTGATGGATGAATCAACAGTAATCTTAATATGCATAAAATATTTATACAGTAACACAGAAACATGGCATACATTTTGTACAGTGTTGCTAATGGAAATTGTAGTCACTTTTAATGGTTTTTAGCGTAGTTTTAGGGTGGGTAATAATATCACAGTTATGGATATAAGATTATGAGCCTGAAAAAAGAAGAAATATGTCAATATCCACAGTAAAAGAAATAATTCATATAATTCTTGTGAGTGGCAACACTGACACACCCAGTCTGGCCTAAGGTAAAGTATATACCCCTCCATTGACCCAAGCATAGCTTGTACAGGTGTTGCTAGGGAAAAATGCTCACATTTACTGGCTTTTACCGTAATTTTAAGGGCGAGGAATAATCACATTTATAATCATAAGCTGATATGTAGGACAAAATAGTAGGCATATGCCAATACCGAAGTAAAAAAAAAAAAAAAAAACATTATTCACTCGCGAGCGGCAACACTTCCACACCCAGTCGGTGGCCTTGACTTCAAGGGTGGTGTGGAAATGATGTCAAATTTACAATATACAATATGATGTAAAAGAAAATATCCAAAATGTCTCTTGCAATGAGAGAGAGAGAGAGAGAGAGAGAGAGAGAGAGAGAGAGAGAGAGAGAGAGAGACAGACAGACAGACAGACAGACAGACAGACAGAGACAGACAGACAGACAGACAGACAGACAGACAGGAGAGGGGCAAGGTTGAATGAATTGTCGGCATGACGGGGGGTGGTGGTGGTGGAGGCATTGTCAGGCTGAGAGAGAGATGGAGGAAGGGGAAAGAGAATGAATGAATGAAAATCAATCATGGTACTGCAATAACGGGTCATCTGTCGCCGTATACAAAAAATGATAAATATCACTAAATATAACAAAACCAAATTAACAAACGAAAGCACAATTATAAATAACTTATAAAAGAATCAAAAGTACTCAGGGTGGCTCACATCTCCCGCCAGGAGAGAGAGAGAGAGAGAGAGAGAGAGAGAGAGAGAGAGAGAGAGAGAGATAACGGTATAGAAAACGTGGCGAAACTGTACACAGGTGCGGGCTACACAACAGCCGCAAATTTACACGAGTCCTACTATAGTCAGTGCCTATAAGCATGCAAACTTTTTGTGTGAAAGAAGACGAAGCCATTATTCTTTTACCTTCTTCCCGTGTATTTGTAGCTTCCTTTCACCCTCTGGATTTTTTTATAATTTATGACGTCTTTCATCATTCCTTTATTCCTTCCATTTGCCATTTTTTTTCTTTTTTTACACGAGAAACCTTTTCATATTTCCTTCCTCTTATCCGTCTCTATTTTCCTTCCTTTCATTGATCTCTATCTTCCGTCTTCGCTCATCTTTCACATCCATCTTTCCTAAGCACCTCCCTCTTACTTCCTGTGCTCTGTGCTTGCTCTCACATCCATCACCACCACCTCAGCATGACCATGAGTGAGAGCGCTGCGCCCTCTTTCAGTTATCCCTGACAGCGGTATATGAAAGACTCCCCTCCCCTCATAGACTCCCTCTCCACCCCCCTCTCCCCACCCCCTTCCCATCACTCCCTCTCCCCCTCCCTCCAGTCACTCGACCTCCTCCCTTCCCTCCATACTCCAGCTCCCTTCCCTTCACCTTTGCCCCTGACTGCGAGCTAAAGCTGACCTTCTTGTCTGCTTATCCCCCTCTCCTTCCTCCACCCCTCCCGGACCTCCCTCCACTAGCTTTAAGTAGTGAGAGTGTGTGCATACCTCAGGGCTTTTCATGCGTCGGCTTTATGTAGTGAGTGTTTGATTCCTTAGGGTTTTTCATACTTCAGCATTATGTAGTGAGTGTGTGCATACCTCAGGGCTTTTCATGCGTCAGCTCTGGCGTACCGAGGTGGACTGACGGGGAAGTCGTGTGCATGGGATGGGGACAGATACTATACACTTAACTCTTGGAATACCAAATCGTCACTTGTAATTTACTTGAACTAATTTCCGACTATTTTATTTATCTTAGAGAGAGCGACTGACTGACAGATCATATGCAAGGATTTCGAAACTGCTTGTCAGTGTGAAGACGGACACATTAACTCCATTCAGCAAGAGAACGTCATTTGTATTATGTTCTTGCCAGCAGACGATCTTGTTTAACTTAGTGAGATACAGTGACGGGAAAGTCGTATACCTGTGTGATAATGTCAACACGATGCGCAGTTACTGTACTTAGTGATCAGGATTATAACTTATACATATTAATAAAGTCATGAGTTATTTCTCTCTAGATAGCTGAATAAACACAGACAGACAGATACTGTAGATAGATAAAGATACATACGTCATCCTATCCCATTTCATTCCATTCCACTCATTCCATCCCATCCCATTGCAGTCCTGCCTTGCTGAACCACACCCAACCCTCCACACCCCACCTTTTGCATGTGTAGTACTGTGGCTTTATCCCCTACACCCCCACCCCCCGCTCCCCAAATCAGGAGCCACATGGCCCCGACTTTTAGTAAACATATATGCATTCGCATTCACTTCCATCCCGCATCGTATTTCCACCTTTAGGCAGCATTCAGCCATTCTCAGGCCTTACTTTGCATTTTATCACAAATGCCTGTCGTAAATCTTAAACGTCTGTAACTTGAAATTTTGAATATGGTTAGTTAACAAAAAGGGAATGGAATGCAGTTCTGTTTGTGAACATCTCCAATTCTTTTTTGGGGGTGGATTAAAAATTGAATGATGATGGTAATGATGGACAAGAGGAACCAGAGTGCAGAAGATGAATCATTTTAACATGAACAGTGAATGTTTGGCGAAGCAGGTGGTAAGAGGAGCCGTTACCTTGTTTTATAAACAATTTTACATACAGTAGACACATTTTTTTCCTGAATACACCAGACGTTTTTCAAAGGAAACAATTAGAGGTTAAGGATTAATTCTCTCAGCACCAAGACACTTTATTTTACTCAGGTTGGCCTCAGACGATAGGTGCAAGTCTCGTTAACCTTCACCGTGGTTGAGGGTTTCTGGAGATATGCTCGTGTGGGGTAGATGGACTACTACACATTGAGAACGGGCTTCCAAGCTGTTGTACAGAGTCGGATGTAGCCTACTCGTATGTAATAGAAATACAAGTATATTATTAAATGCATTACTATTGTGAAGTCCGTCTGTGTGTTTCTATAGGAAGAAAACTTATTATCCACGTATTCCCTGCGTGTCTTAAAGGTGGCTAAACAAGGCCTAAATGAAGAGTGAATTCACATTTCTATATTGGCACAGTAAGTAGCCTTGTAACTTCTTCAGTACATGGGTAAGGGTTATTGCCCCCCCCCCCCGCCTCTCTCTCTCTCTTTCTCTCTCTCAATCCTACTTTTCACGCCTCACCTCCGTCTCGGTGTCACCCTGAAGGAAGCCGATTGAAGGAAGTCGATCAGGTTTTCATTTTCCTGTTTTCTCATCGTATTTCTGCCTCTCAGTTCTTCCAGTTTTTTACGCCCAGTCTTTTTGTACAAAAAACCCGCTGTATTACTGGACTAATTGGGATTAAGTACTGTCAGTGTTTTTGATCAGGTAAAATAAAGACATTCCCACCTACACGAAAGTAAGTAGCCTTCGTTTTCCAGATCAAACTCTTTGTTATGATTCAGGGAATAACCTTTTAAATGAGATCTGTAGAAGTGCATTGAATGGCATATTTAAACACAAATGTGCACGGCCTTGGAATCCGTATAATACTCGTATGTGCTAAGAGCTGCTGGCTTCAAACCACCTCTCTTATAGCTGTGGTCTCTCTCTCTCTCTCTCACACACACACACACACACACACACACACACACACACACACACACACACACACACACACACACACACACACACACACCGGAAAATAATCGTCTTCTCTAACTGCATTGTATTTCAGTCACGTATCGCCTTCAACCCTTCAACGCACCTTCCCCTCCACCCTTTCTCGCTGTATCCCAATCCTCTGCCTTTTCTCCGTTTTCCATTGAATTTGTTACTCTTTTCTGGTCACTGCCAATCCATTTACGACCCTCATTTTTGGTAGTTCCTTCGGTGAAACCTGTTGCATCATTGGAAGCTGGCCGTTACAGGGGACCGAAACACTAGACGGTGTGAATTATGAAATGGGAGGAAGAGACTGCTATAGATGAAAGTGAGGAAGGATGAGAGTTCAGGTAATAGTCAAGGCTGGGGTTTAGAGTAGATGCAGAAATAATTAAAAGTAATGAAATGCCGAGAACTCACGCCCAGAGTTGTCGAGGCAAAGCATCGCTCGGTATGCCTCCGCCGAGCCTTGCTCACGGACGCGCAATACAACCTCCAGTACATAGCAGATTAAATCAGTTCATCCCACCACCACCATCTAGGCTGGGATGAGGGACTGAGTCAGGTCACTCCTGATGGAGGTTCTTGGTCGGGAAAGAGAAAGACAAAATCCTGGGAGGAGGAAAGAGAAGGCATGATTTGCGGATAAGAAGAAGAAACAGATTGACTTGCCGGTCGGCCAACCTCAAAAATCCTGATCGGGGAGGATAAATTTGTTCCTATCTAAACTCCTGCCCATCCCTCTCTTCCTCTCCTCCCAGCCCTTTCCATTCCCTTACCACCCTGCACATCATTGACTCATATTCCCATTAGTTAAGAGCACTCCCTATCACCTCCCCCTTGCCACATTATTTATACATATTGACACTAAGTTTTTTATAGGTGTAACATACACATAAATCATTAGAGACGAGGTGCTAATGAGTTACTAAACCAATGAGAATAGAACACACACACACACACACACACACACACACACACACACACACACACACACACACACACACAAAGAAGAGAAAGAGAGAGAACAGAGGGAAGGTCGGTGACTCCTGGGCTGCCACTCCTGGGATGACTGATCGGTCCATATCCATAGAGAGATAAGAGAGATGGAGAGAAGGAAGGAGGTTAGAAGAAAGAATGGTTGAAATGAGACTAAAGATAAACTAAGTCAACCCCATATGACCTTGAACTTTGACCCCTTGACTATGGTGACCTAATCAGTTCATCTTCCCTTCATACTGTAACTGCGACAAAAGTTTGGTTGAAATCCGTCGAGGGGTTTAGGAGATATGGCACCCACACCCATATTACCTTGAGCTTTGACCCTTTGAATGAGGTAATCAGTTCATCGTCCCTTTCTAATATATCACGGACAAAGGTTTGGTTGAAATCAGTCAAGGGGTTCAGGATATCGCTTCCACACCTTTTTGACCATGACCTTTGACCCCTTGACCTTGCTGACCTAACCAGTTCATCGCCCCTTCATACTGTAACACTGACAAAAATTTGGTCGAAATCCGCCGAGGGGTTCGGGAGATATTGCGCCCACAATCTAAGTCGACCCCATAAGACCTTGACGTTTGATCCCCTGACCTTCATGACCCAATCAGATCATCGTCCCATCATACCGTATGACTGACAAAATAGTGGTCGAAATTCGCCTCGAGGTTCAGGAGATATCGCGCCCACAGGGATAATCTAAGGAGACCCCATATGACCTTGACCTTTGATCTCTTGACCTTGATGACCTAATCAGTTTATTCTCTCCTGATACTGCACCACTGACAAAAGTTTGGCGGAAATTTGTCGGTGGTTTCAAGAAATATTGCACCCAGAATAATGTTACGGATGCACCCACACACCAACGTAGGCACCCACGTACACACAGACGGACAGACCAATCACTTAATGCCTCCTCCTCCATAGGTGGTCGGAGACATAAAAATACAAAATAATATGAATGGTGGAAATCTGTAAGTGTACATGGTGCGTTCCGGTGACTGAATATCAGGAGAGAGGTATAGAGGGAAAGGAGTTTGGGAAGAGGAAATTCAAGAGAGAGTAAGAAGGGATAAGACTTGGAGAGGTAATTATAGAGGGGGAAGAATGAAGGTACGAGGCCCCTACAATACCTCATCAAACCATATTCTTACAACATCATAGCTAACACCCACATCATATCCTACCACACCCCATCTAACCATATTGTTACCACACCATACCTAACCCCCACAGCATATCCTACCACACCCCATCTAACCATATTGTTACCACACCATAGCTAACACCACACCATATTCTACCACACCAAACCTAATCACGCCACTATCACACCATATCTCTCCACACTCCTACCATTCCGTTACTGTACCACATCCTACTGCACAACACTTACCATAACTACACCTCCCAAATCTTGGCTTACCGCACCCATAACTCATTACATTTAACCATACCATTACCACGCTACATGATATTGTACCACACAACCTACCATACTATACCCTACAACTCCACACGATACCCTACCTAACCATAACCTGCCACACCACACCCAACAACACCATAAATAACCATACTTCAAAACCACACCATATCCTACTCCAGCGTGCAGTTATATATGGAAGTGAGAGTGCAGCGTAGATGAAAATGCACACCATATACATTTTTATCTCTCATTTGCCAGCGTATTCACTCGTTTCATTTTCCTGGTAATTTAATTCTCGGTTCAGTCACACCCCCTCCTCTCCTCCCTTTCTCCCTCCCCCCTTGACGTCCCCTCCTCGTACAGATGGCAAAACATAATATTATTTGTTTACCTATTGGATAGAATGTGCGTCATTTATCTGTTTTTGCTGCAGTGAACATGTTGCCACACACCCATTTTCTACGCGCGCGCTCACACACACACACACACACACACACACACACACACACACACACACACACACACACACACACACACACACACACACACACACACACACACACTATGCGTATTTCCACACACCCCAAATCATATTCACACGGTACATATTACCTCACAATCTATTCAGTACACTGTACATATCTGCAACAGCCCTGCGGTATGCATACTGTCTGTATATTATAACTATTGCCGGTACGGTATACACGTTGCTCGATATCCACCATATCGCCATCATCCATAGTAATTCATTTGCCAGTCAGCCATTATGGGTACAAGAGTTATACGACCCGTTGGGCGGCTGGTGGTGTAGTTCGGGCCAGCCTGGAGTATTCATTTAGCCTTATACATACTGTAGCTTGATTTTCATATGGCATAGTAATATGAAATGTAATTAGGATTGAGTTGTATTGTTCTTGTTGATTTAATAGTGTGTTTGGAGAAGGGGGTACTTGGAATCCGTGTGTGTGTGTGTGTGTGTGTGTGTGTGTGTGTGTGTGTGTAGAGGGGATGGATGTATGGACATTGATGTCCCTAGATGAGCGTGGAAGTAGACGGATGAGGGAATATTACAAAGAGGGGAGGGAGGCTAGGGTTTGATGGTGAGGGGGGTGGGAATGTTAGGAGAAGGGAAGGAGGGAAGGGAGGGTAGGAATGAATAGAGGGATTTGGGAGAGACAGTGATTTGCATTACAGGGAGAGATGGTACGAAGAGAGAGAGAGAGAGAGAGAGAGAGAGAGAGAGAGAGAGAGAATGACAAAGTAAGAGAGGACTGGGTGGATGGGAGGACAGTTCAGGATGGAAAGGGCGATATCATATTGATGTAGTGGATGGTTGGATAAAGAAGGAGGGAGCGATTGGGTGGTAGGAAAAAAAGGGTTAGTAGGAAGAAAGGGAATGGATAACAGGATAGGAAGGGATGGTTGAAGAAAGAAAGTGGGTGGTAAGTTAGAGAGAGAGAAAATGAGTAGCAGGATCAATGAGCTCTATAGTATGATGAGGCTTTCTCATGGGTAGCACCGCGTAACTTATGTAGCCGCCGCCAGGACGGCACTGGTGTAACGGCAGCCGTGTTACACCAAGCCTGATGCCCACGTTTTTGTACTGAGCTGCTCTGTGGGTTTTTGAAAGCAGCTGATGATTCCGGAAAATATAGTGCCATGGTCTGCTGTGCAGCTTACGGATACAAAAATGGGCACAGGAATTAATCGAAAGAGAGATGGCGTTACATTTCACAAGTAAGAAATATATCTTTTGCTAATTCTGTAACATTACTGTCCCTTGGGGTGGGGCGGGAAGATTCTTCCCCGGTATCCCTGCATGAATGACAAATCTCCGGTCTTTCTCTCCATGTCCTCTTCTCTTCTGTTCACACTCTCTTGTAGACATTTCCATGTTTCTTCCGGCCTTTATCAATCCACTGAGCTCTATAGTATTTGAATTTTAATTTGAGTGCTTGTGTTTCAATCTGGCGGCCCAATCACACGCTCGCGGCGGAGATAACCTCTCCATACTATAGAGCTTCGTGAGTAGGATGACCAGGGATCTTAGGGAAAGATAAAGAAACTTTAGGAAGGGAGATAGTGTGTACAAGAGAGGAGAGATGGTAAGTATGGAGAGGAAGGCTAGAAGGATATGACTAGAAATGAAAAAAAAAAAATCAGAACATTTTGTCACTTCAAGGCTGTATATAACAGAGTGAACTATGAACATGGTGTCTTTTCTGAGCCAAAGTCAATGATAACCAATCAAGAAGAATCTCTTTACCCACCAGTCCCTCCAGAGCTGAAGATAAGGAGAGAGAGAGAGAGAGAGAGAGAGAGAGAGAGAGAGAGAGAGGGGAGGGTGGAGGGAGGAATCGGAAGATAAGTACGATAAAGGATAAGAGGAGGAAAGGACCGCAGCAGTGTGGACCGATTCGAAATAACGAGGAGTGATGTGAATGTGATGTAATGATGTAGATAAGATGCAGCGATGTGATGTGGAGCAGTGTGGATATACCTGATGTGAAGTGATTTAGTGCTTGTGAAGTTTTGCAATGTGATGTTGTCTGGTATGAGGTCAGCTGGGGTGATATGGGTGATGTGATGGGTGTGGAGTGAGATAGTGATGTGATATGCAGTGATGTAGTAAGTAATTTGGAATCGTGGGGAGGAATATGATTTGAAGAGATATGATGTGGAGTGAGGTGGAATGATATGATGTTGAGTGAGACGGAGTGACGTGATGTGAAATGAGACGGAGTTGTTTGATGTGGTGTGAGATGGAGTGATGTGGTATGGAGTAAGATGGAGTGATGTGATGCGGAGTGAGATGGAGTGATGTGGAGTGAGATGGAAGATGTGAAGTGGAGTGAGATAAAGTGACGTAATGGGGAATGAAATGGAATGCGGTGGAGTGATGTGGAGGGAGGTGGAATGATGTAATGTGGAGTGAGATGAATTGATGTGGAGGGAGGTGAAGTGATGTAATGTGGAGTGAGACGAATTGATGTGGAGGGAGGTGAAGTGATGTAATGTGGAGAGAGATGAATTGATGTGATGTGGAGTGAGGTGGAGTGAATGGGTGGGAGAGAGTTTGAATATGTTATGAGCACAAGTATGTGAGTGAATATGTTTGTGAGTGAGTTTGAACAGAAGATTGTGTGTGTGTGTGTGTGTGTGTGTGTGTGTGTGTGTGTGTGTGTGTGTGTGTGTGTGTGTGTGTGTGTGTGGTGTATGTGTGTGTTGTGTGTTGGGTGTGGTGTGTGTGAGTGTATGTGTGTGATTTTGAGTGACTGAGTGAGTGAGCTTCACGAGTGAGTATGTGAACTACTGTGCATCAATTAATAAATCAGTGAGAGAGCGAATGACTAAGTCAGCATGTATTTGACTAAGTTTATAACAGGGTACAAAAGGAAGTGTATGAGTTTGTGAGTGAATTTGTGAAGGAATGAGAGCCTAGATGCGTCTAGAAACGAGTGAATGACCAACATATTGAACTTAGTGGAGGAGAAGGAGGAAGAAAATAATGGAAAGCTTGAAGGAAGGAATGAAGGAGGGTTTGAATGAAGGAATTAAATCGATGAATGATCATAGAAGAAAACGAAATACCATTATACATTGAGGGAGACTATTAATACCTTCGGTGCGAGGACTCCTTTAATGTAAATAAAACTGCTAGGCTGTAGCAAAATATAAATGATAAAAGCTTCACGTATTTGAAAGTTAATTTCTTCTATACGATGTCATAGTTTATTGTTTTTGTCCTCAGGCGATTTCTTTCTGTTTTGGAAAGACCTCTTATAGTGGAATGGTGCAAGATAGAAGACGTTAGAAGAGACACTGAATGAGGAAATAAATGTGTGTGTGTGTGTGTGTGTGTGTGTGTGTGTGTGTGAGAGAGAGAGAGAGAGAGAGAGAGAGAGAGAGAGAGAGAGAGAGAGAGAGAGAGACAGAGAGACAGAGACAGACAGACAGACAGACAGACAGAGGGAAGGGGGATGGTATAAGAAAGCGAGGAAGCTGGAAAGAAAAGAATACAGAAAATGGAGGATGAAGGATAGTGAACAATGAATAGAAGGGAATAAGAGAAGACTTTTGAGGAAGAAAGGGTAAACTAATGCAAATAGAAAGAGTAGGAAGATGGTACGTAACGGATGTGAGAGAAACCGTGGTGAAAGAAGATTAGAAAAAGAGAAGGATTAGTAGAGATTTAAAAAAAAAAAAAACATAAATGCACGTGTTTTAGGAGAGAAGCAGAGGAAGAACTAAAGAACATGAAGAACAAAGGTAAGAGCAAATGAGAAAGGAAAGAGCTGGTAAGAAGATTAGGGAAAAGGAGAGAAACAGAATGAAGATATTTGAGGAAATATATGGGAGGAGTAGAGGAAGAGAGAGAGAGAGAGAGAGAGAGAGAGAGAGAAGAACATAAAGGAGTAGAGAAGAGTAGGATTAGAATGGAACCGGAAAGAGATGGTAAGAATAAAATAAATGATGGTAGGAGAAGGGAGCAGTAACGCGAGGCGTTAAGATGGGAGATAAGCGAGGAGGGAGCAGTCAGGGAAGAACAAAGACGTATGGGTAGGTCAGTGCTGGACCAACACATGGACAACAGAGACAGGGGGGAAGCAGAAGAAAACTGAATGGAAGAGTATGAGAAGTAAGAGGAGAGCGGAAAAAAGACTGTAGGAGAAGGGCATGGAAAAGCTAATTGAGAGAGAAAGAAAGAGATGGAATAAGGAAAAACAGAAAAATAAGAGCAGAATGAAAGGGACAGGAGAAATGAAAAAAGAAGGAACAAACTAGAGAACGAGAGGAAAAAGTAGAATGAAACAAGATGAGAGATAAAAAGGAGTTTGAACAGCAGAGACGGAGAGGAGTGAAGGAACACAGACAGGGAAGAACAGATCAGAGTATCAGAAAAAGGAAGGCACCCAGAGAGAGAGAGACCAGCCACAACACAGGAACGCTATTGGATCCGTGTTTATCAAGGATCGAGACCAGGTTTTGGGATAAAGTAGTCTTTATCGCAGTTTACTATTGCCTGGCTGGTAGAGTTGAGCAGAGGGTGTTGCGATGGTTTGGGCATATGGAGAGAATGGATAATGAGCGATTGGTGAAAAAGATAACTAGATCTGATGTGAGAGGTGTAAGGCTGAGAGGAAGACCACGAATAGGATGGATGGACAGTGTGAAGAGAGCGCTGGATGCGAGAGGGATGTCTGTTGAGCAAGGAAGAGTGGCTGTGCGTGACAGAAATAAATGGAGAGAAATTGTGAATAAATAAGTGATGACGCAGCCCTGAGGGGATATTCTCCCGCATTTGGTCTGATCAGCTAGTCAGGTCAGATGCGGGTAAGGGGATGGGTCTGTTATGATGTGGCAGGGGTAAACCAGTTCTGCTGTCGGGCCCTGCTGCGGATGTCACTGATTGCATTGCGCAGTTGACCCTTGTGCGGTGTGGTGCGGTGAGGATCTGTCCGTTCTCCCTTTTGGGGCTAAAATGTGTATGAATGTGTTTGAATGGATGAGTAAATGGAGAGTGTGTCGTCCTGTCTCGGCTACCTCCCTTTCCTTGGGGGAAGCAGCCTAGGTATATAGATATAGATAGACTATTGCCTGAATTTCATCTTTAATATTCACTGTAGTTTTGCTGTCAAGTGTATTTTTGTTGTATGAATGTGGACAAAGATGTAATCAAGCAGTCTTATATACCGTCTAAGCCCAAGAAAATTTGTAATTATCGAACATGGCCCTATGAAAAGGCTTGATTCTTCAGAGGACCTCGGCACAATGGTGGGTAAACAGGGCCGCCCCACCTCCACACACCCGCGTATCCCACTGCTTCAGGGAAGGTGCGTGCAGGAGAGTAGTATTGAAGATGGAATGTGCTTAGGATGTACATAATGAGGAGCAGGTTGCAAAGCAAAGAGTAATAGTCCATGAATACTGTAGCGAAAAATTTAAATTATTGAAAATGGATCCGAAACAGGGCTGTAGAATGTCTGCTTGACTTAGTAGGTGTATATACATAAAATAATGAGGCGGGTCAAGAAGATAATAGTAACGAGGTCTAAAACGAAAGAAGAGAAGAGTGTGCGAAGTGATTACTGTCCCCATTGTAGATGTAACGGGGATGTATAGTAATATGTCCGCACGAATGTTCAGAGTGTATATGAAGGGAATAACTGTGAAAGTGAAGGAAGCTTAGACTGATAACATGGGAAGTTGAGTGACAATTAATTGCTCTCCTGTCTCCAGATGATCCTGTGCTCTTTGGCAATGACAAAAGGAACGCTATAGTGAAGAGTTATCGCATTAGAAGAATATACGATTAACGAAACATGAGAGTGAATGTGGAGAAGAGTTAAGTAACGATACTTGAGAGAGAGAGAGAGAGAGAGAGAGAGAGAGAGTAGGGTGGAAAATTATCGTTCAAGTTTTGTATACTGTGCTGGTTGCTGGATAACACGCTGTGATTACACACTAAAAGAAATCACAGGACAAAAACGTAAAAAGTATAATGTCATTCACACCTGCATACCTACACACCTCACTTCCCTCACTTTCTCTATCTCTTCCAGCTCCTTCACCCCAAAGACGTCTTTTTTGTTCATGGTAACATATGACTGTGTAATATAGGCTAATTTAAAATAGCCCACAGTACAAGCTGTTTTTACCCCCACGTGTCCGTAGAAAGTCTGCTAAGCATACATAATCATCTGGAGGTTGGCAATAATCGAAGGAGCGTAGTTAGAATTGATATAAAAAATAAAGGGTGGCCAAAGGGTAGAAAACCCCAGTTGTGGGGTGGACCAAGACGGGGGAGGGGGGCATATATCCTCGGAAAATTTGTTGTGGCCAGGCATATTTCATGGGTGGCCAGTGCCACCCCGCCCACCCCTCTAGCTATGTCCCTGATTAATTAAATTTGTATGAGTGATGAGGTTAGTGATGAGGTTGCCCTCACTCCACGTTTTAGGAAGAAACTAGAGTCAGAATGATGATGATGATGAAACTCAAGTGGCAGGTACGAGCGTAAGAGAACCTAATCCCGCTTCCCTCTGCGTAAATGATAATCGCGTGCAGGTGATTATTTAAATTATATTGAATTTAATCATGGTGGAAGAGGAGAGAGAATGATGGGAGTGGAGGAGAATAAAATATAGTCAGATTTCGGTTTCCTAATGAGTCTAGTATTACAGAGAAATGTGGAAATTGTTCCTTTATAATGATGGATTAAAATGTTTACTTGAGTCTTATTATTTACGTTATTGCCGTTGTTGTTACAGCCTCACTTTCCTCTGGATGGAAATCCATTGAACGGCGAGGAACAGGCCACTTCATCTGGATGTTCTCAGAGATCTTTTCATGATGTTTTATGGAAGGAGTGTTTATGTTTTGATAATTTGGTGCATTAGTGAGTAAATGTATTATGGTGTATGTGTGTGGAGGATTGCATTACAGTATGGGCACAGTGGACTGTTTATGAGCTGAATTTTAAGTTTACACTGTGGCAGGGAAGGGTGATGGCCATATTGTAATCTGAATATATACACTCGTGTTCCTGTGAGCAGAGTAGTTTGGCAATATTCACTCGTGTGTGTATAGGTAGGGTAGTTTGGCTAGATACACTCGTGTGTCTATGGGTAGGGTAGTTTGGCTATATGCACCCGTGTGTCCATGGGTAGGGTAGTTTGGTTATATACAGTACACTCATGTGTCAATGGGTACGGTAGTTGGCTATATACACTCGGGTTTCTGTGGGTAGGTAGAGTAGTTTTTGAGGGATGGATGTCAAAGCACAAAAATTCGTTTACCCTTGACAAGTAATATGGGCTCTCAAAAATCCCAGCCTCGGAAAAGTAAGTTTTTCCTAGATGAACTTAAGGCCAAGGGATCTGTCCCTCCGGTTACCTTTCTGACTAGTGAAGTCTTTCATGGGGATGATGGAGTCATTCTTGGAACTGGCTCTGATTTTGCTCAATAGAGCCTCTGGGGTCTGTCAGACCCCACGTTGCCTAACATGTTACCTCATATTTTATAGAGTTTCTCCTTTTGTTTACAGAAGTCCCAACTTCGGTCTATAGCAGAATGACCCAAAAGTTTAAGATATTATTTTGCTAGGGTTAAGGGTTGAAAATTAGCATACACAACTTTTTGCACCTTTTTTCAAAAGTTTATAAAATACCTGGTATATTTTTTCATTTAAACTCTAAACTTTTTTAGCCTTACTGAAAGAAAATGACTTAAATTATTTTTGTATTAAAGCACATTCCAATATACCAAACGTAAGTATTTCTTTTCCTCCTGGGGTCTGTGAGTCCCTGGGTTACATATTGAGATTTAAAAAAAAGTTACCTTTCCATGATTCATTGCCACTGGTAATAAAGAACTCCTGGCCTTTACTGTTGGAAGATTTGATCCCTTCACAACGATGACTTTCTGCTGATACAATGGCCAGACGATTTTTTTTTTTTTTCATTTAATAAAGATTTTTACAACTGTTGGTGTTGAAAAGTTCTTTTTTAACCCCATTATTGTCAGGGTTCTGTCTTCGAACAAATAGTCTTGTAACGGCGTGATTAAAATCTCCGAATTAACGTGAATGTTATGAAGATGCTAAAGTTTACGATAAGCGGCGTAAAAATAGCTGACCAGCAAGAATAATAATAAAAAAAAAAAAAAAACGCCAACGTACTGAAAATGAAAACGCCTTTTGAGTTGTTAGAATAATTTGAAAAATAAGTCATCTTAGTGGAAGAGATGCAAATTTCCCCTCACTCAAATATTTCGAAGACCCCTGAATTTACCAGTCTTGCCGGGGAATAAAGAATCGCCAGCCGAATATTTATGGGAGTGATTAAGACCGTGTTGAAAAATATGGTGTTAATGAAAAAGTTGAAAAAGGAACCGGAATAAATATCTGTGGCAACGAGTGAATAATGTTACCCAGTTTGGTTCTCGCGTCCTGGCCTCAGTCAATGAACAGGCGGATGGATGAGCAGAATAAATTGAGGATAAAATAATTAAGTATGGCTAGTGTGGTATTTTTTCCATTCTCTATTGACGTAAATAATTTAATGTAAAAAGAAATAAATAATTACCAAAAAATACAATTCTATAAAGGAGAATGAAAATACAAATGCTGAGCGACATAATCCCGGCAAAACTACATTAATTCAATTTGTTGTGCATTTTTCCACTCAGTGGTTAAGGCCAACAAATTAAGGAAGATAAATTACGTAGCATAGAAAGAGAGAAATACTACAGGTGTTGACAGTATCACAGAAAAAAAGTATGTTGAATTTATCTGAATATTTTTTTCCTCTTTAATCTTTAAGGCTGTTTAGGGTAATTCTTGATAGTGTTCACATGAGGGGAAGAGGAGGGGATGGGGGAGGGGGAGTACGGGATGGGTGGAAAAAATGGGAAGGGGAAGGGATAGTGAGAGGAGGAGAGGGGAAAGGGAAATTATACAGAAGAAAAAGAAGGAAAAAATGGGGAGGAGGAAAGGATTTACGGAGAAGGTAGGAGAAAGGGGGAGGGTGAATGTGAAGAGGGAAAGAGAGAGAGCGGGGGGAGAAGGACGCATGGGGAGAGGGAAGGAGGAAAGAAGGAGACTGGTATAGTTTAAGGGAAGGAGAAGAAAAGAAATTGTTGGAAGAATGGAAGGGGAAGGAAGGGAATGAAAATCGTGGTGGAAAGGGAGGAGGGGGAGTGAATGGAGGATGGAGGAATGGCGAGAGGAAGTTAGTAAGCGTCCGCTTTCTGTTTGGGTCCCCTCACTTCATAATATGGGGGAAGAGGTGAAGAGATGAGGATGGCGTAAAGGGAAGGGAATAGATAAGGAAAGAAGAGAGGAAGGGGAACGGAGCAAAGGAAAAGGAAGAGGGAAAAAATGGAAGGAATGAAATAGGAGAAGGAAAAGGGGGGAGAGAGTGGAAATGGATGATGACGGGAAGTGGCAAAAGAAAGAGGGTGTGGGCAAACGTTTCTCATCCCATTCCATTTTATTCCCACTTTGCCCACCATTTAGGCTGTGGAGGGGCTGGGCTCCCGTAAATCATGGTTCAATAACGGTAATTGGGTAGAGAGTCATTAGGTCTTCTGCTATTAAATTAGGGGCCCCGGTATGGGGTCCCCTTCATCAGATACGGGGAAATTAATCATACCTGTTTTATTTCTTGCTTAATATATTCACTTAGTTGTCCATTTATCCTTTCATTCGATCCATTAAGTTTTTCTGTCTGCTTCCATATCTATAATTTCCTTGTTTCTGTTTTATTCTAGTTCCTACCTAGTGCTTCTCAGTCTACTTGTTTTATTCTGTTTTGATTTTTCCACCTGCCTCACTCTCCGTACATTTGCTTTTTTCTGCTTCGTTCTTCAGTCTGCTCCCTCCTCGTTCACATCTTCCATCTGCTTCCCTTTTACACTTTTGTTCGCATTCATTACACCTCCACTCTGTCCACTGCCTTCTGTCCACTGCCTTTTTGGATTCGGGAACATCCCTAGGAGCGGCTTCCGTCCGTCTGTCATTAACTCTTTTCGGACGCGAGGTGCTTCACTCCCGTAGTCTCTAGCGACTCCCCGTATTACGTCCATGATGGTCGCGAATCTGTTTGGTGCTTTTGTACATTTTCTGACCCTTTAATGCCTGTCCATTCTCGCTTGTTATTCATTCCCTCTATAAAATACCCAATTTTATTGTGTTTTTATGGCTGTTTATAGGTTTCCACTACAAAATAACCTGATGACCTCATATTGTCATTGACTACAAATGTATTCATTAATCTAAAGAATGACCATCTTGCAGCAGACATAAAACAGTAATTTGTCCTGTTTAAGTTATCACGGTTATCTTACGACTTTTAGAAGTTCTCTTTTTTTGCAGAACTGGTGTTCAGCAACGAAATTTTAGTATATTTAATTTAACATGATAACATTATGAATGATGTTGTTTCATTACTGTATCCTGCGGTTATCACTAAAGTACAGTGACATGTTCGGTGCCCGTTCCGCATTTCTTCTCTCTTCACCTGTTTGTTTATCTCTTCTCCTGCACTTCATGTTTGGACTATGCTGATGCTGCTCACTACCGTACATTTCGACAATTTCCATATATCCCAACCACTACCATGCTTCTCCAGCCACTACCATTCCTCGCCAGTCACTGTCATATCTCCTCCAGTTTTTATCATACCTGCCACAACCACTACCATACCCTCCCTAACTTTTACGATATCTACCTTAACCACAACCATACTTCCACTCCAGCCCTGTCCTAAACATATATCATCGTCACTAAGTCATACTCTCCTGCACAAAGGAAGCTTTCAAACCTGTGTTCTTCAGATACTACCATCATGACCACCACCTCTCCACAACTAGACATTCCGTATGCAAAACCATACCACCAGCTGCCACTCCATATCTACACATTTATCACCACTCTACGCCATGTTGCCACACCGCACCTACCATATCACATCCATGCTTTCGTCTTCAATCTGGAACCGTACAACCACCCCACACTCTACATCACATCTACACTTCCGTTACCACTGCACAACTATACAGCCACCTCACAGCTACCCGTAACATCCAGACCATCGTCACCACTGCAGCTAAAGTACCACACCACACCATGCCATACCACACATCTACTATTTCATGTCTCTACCTTCATCACCCACATCATCTTCATCTTCTCATCATCACTGCATTAGGCAACCATATCATCACCGCTACAACACCACCATCATTATATCAAGTACTACACATCCTGCATTTTCTCTACTTCACTCTGCACCCAAACCATCCCACCAGTGAACAACCACACCACAACTACCACTCGTCATTCACACTTTACCTGGTCCATTCTGTTACACCACCGGTCCCTTCATCTTAATCTCACCACTACACCACCGGTCCCTTCATCTTAAGTCCCTGTCACACACAAACGACTCAAGGGCCGACTGCGGCGCGACTTAACGTCGTAACGCATTTTTTCATCGATCATCCCTTGATTCGCCGACAAAGCCTGGACTCTTTAGGGCGCTCGTGAGCTGCTGGGATGACTCGTCGGGCCTCATGATTTTTTAAAGCACGCATTAAAAAATCATGGCCGCTTCACGGCTTGCCAAAAGTCGTGTCACAGTTGCATTGCAGTCGGGAATGTCGTACATTGGTCGTGAAGCAGTCTTAGCTCAGTTGGGTGCTTTGTGATGCGGTCGTTGCGTGTCGTTATGCTGTCGCCGAAAAAAAAAAAAAAAACTTTATGATTGTGTGTCCCTCATCACACAGGAGAGGTCCCTAGACACAGGAGAGGTCCATGGTGATGCTCTGGGTATCATTGGTGGTACAGGTGTAATACCCCGCCCCATACTGGGTGTCATTGGTGGTCTAGGTGTGATGCCCCGCCCCACACTGGGTGTCATTTGTGGTTCAGGTGTGATGCCCCGCCTCATGAGTCGGTCGTGGGGGGTCGTGGGGGTGTCCTGGGGGGGTCGGGGTGCATTCATCAAACATGTCACGAAGTCGTCTTGCGTTCGTGGTCGGTTGTGTCACGGTCGTGGCTGACAAAAATTCATTAAATTTCAAATTTGAAGACTCGCAGCTCTGTCGCCTCGCGGTTGCCTCATGATCTTGTCGCATTCTTGAGAACGTCACGACCAGTCGTGAGGCAGTCCCGATGCGGTCATTAAGCCCCCTTCACACTTTCACGATTGTGATAACGACAGCTCAGCCACTTGAAATCGCTCTGAAATCATGCGATTTTTGACCCAATCTGATAACACTACGTGCACACTGAGACAAATGACAATGGTGTCCAGATGGCACTGGGAACCCCCTACGCCTGCATCCGGATGGGTACAAAATTGAAAAATAACGGTCATTTCTGGTTCCCGACTACACACCGACAGTGCATGGATAAGAACAATTGCCTCAAGATGATAGGACGACGACACTACGATTATGAGACGACCATCAGTGGAATCCCAGCACAATATAAAAAGCCCCCCATGCCCCTCCTTGAATCAGATCAGCTGTGACCACCATACTAGCAAGAGTCCCTGAGCCAGCCATCATGACAATCTATAGCCATGGTGACACCGACAGACACATATGTTACGGTCAGGGCACGCGCGCACTAGACTGTGAACTTGAGGGAGTCACATGCCACACATTTTATGGCTGTGTGCGCCTATGCCAATTGTATATACGCTGTTGCCACATCTCGTTAATGGTTTTTTTTCCCGGCGATGAAACCATGATTTATCAGGACTGCAAATGGACTGTATCACGATGATACCCGATTGTACCCCGACTGCTCTCTGATGGATTTGACAATCGCCTAGGTCCACGATTTTTTTATGCAAGCATTAAAAAATCCTGAAGTTCCAGGACTTCATGGCGATGTGCTAGACTGTGTTGCAATGCCAAACGATGACTACCTGACCGCAGCACGATCCCAAATCGCGCTGCGGTCGGTTAAAAGATCGTGTAGGTGTGAAGGGGGCTTTAGGTAGTCAAGAGCAAAGCAGAGTTCGGGGCCAGTCGGGAGGCGTGGGAGCCAACTAAGACATGACCTTGAGTCGTGCCGCGGTTGGCCCTTGAGTCGTGTATGTGTGACAGGGGTTTTAATCTCACCACTACGCCACCAGCCTCTTCATATTAATCTCACCAATACACCACCACCACCACCACCAAAATCCCCTTATCGGAACCACGCCACAACTGTATCATTATCAGTAGCAACACAACCACTGCCATTTCCACAACATAATTCATTCCACAACCTCACCACCCTTACACCATCAGCCCTCATCGTTTCCACTGCATACCACACCACACTACCATTCCAACGCCACCACCACCAGCCACCTCATCACACTCAATCTCCAGGTAGGGTCATGAGGCCACATTTCACACTCACCTAAATTGCACTCGGCATATACCTTAGAAAGTTCTTTTTCCCCTTTTTTTCTAGTTAATTAGTTTTGCAATCGTTATTTTCCCTGCCCGTGAGCGGTGGAAATTATATTGGCACACACAAAAAAATGTCATATCCTTTTCAGCTCCATGCGTTTTCCTGTAGTTGTTTGAAATCGTCTGTTGGTTGTCCAAATATAATTGGTTGCCTGAATAAAATCGTCAGTCGATTGCCAAAAATCGTTTATTGGTTGCCAGAATAAAATTGCTTTTCGGTTGTCTGAATAAAATCTTCTGGTGCTTGAGAATAAATTGTCTGTCGGTTATTAAAGTTACAAATGGGAGTGAATGGGATAACAGGGAAGGTTTGTTGCATTCAAGGGAGTGTCATGCTGCTGCATATGTTTGGTATAGCAACAAATACAAAAGAACTCGACTGATGCAAGGGGTATCAGGGACCTTATATGGCGAGTTGTTAAGTTGATAAAATCTACGGGACCAAACCGACTCGTTTACAAAAAACGTTAATAAAACACAGGCAGACACGGCCGCCCTTAGAGATGCTCCCTCATCTCAAAATTAACAATGGGAAAACCTGTCATTTCGAGAAATCTACTAAAAAAATTGTTAGTCTGGATTATTTCGCATTGGGTAAGTTGGTGAAATTGGGGATTTGTTTTGCTGAGAATTTTGTCATATTAGGGATAATGTGGTCAAATTGGGAAATTTTATAATGTTGAAAATTTTGTCAAATTGGGGAGTTATTAGTAAAATCGGGGAAATTTTGTCATATTGAGAATTATTTCATATTGGTGGAAGGTGTGGTCAAATTGGGGAAAATCTGTCATAAAGAGAATCAAATTGGGGAAAATTTGTCATGCTGAAAATTTTGTCATTGGGGAATATTTGGGTCAAATTAGGGGAAATGTGTCATGCTGAGGATTTTGTCATATTGGGGAAAATTTGTCATGCTGAGAATTGTGATATATTGTGGAGAAATGTGATCAAATTGGAAAAATTTGTAATGCTGAGGATTGTGTTACATTTGTCAAAAATTTTGGTTGAACTGGGGGAAATCTGCCATGCCGAGGATTATGTGATATTCTGGATAATTTTGGTCAATTTGGACAAAATTTATCATGCTGAGAATTTTTTCATAGTGGGGGAAATTTTGTTCAAATTGGGAGAAAAATCTCATGCTGAGAAACTGGGAAAATTTTGGTTAAACTGGGGAAGATCTGTTATGCTGAGAATTTTGTCATATTGGGGAAGATTTGATCAATTTGTGGAAAATTTCTCATGCTGAGAATTTTTTACGTTTTGGAAAATTTTGGTCAGATTGGGAAAAATTTATAATGCTCAGAATTTGGGAAATTTCTGATCAAATTGGGGAAAATTTGTCATGCTAAGAATTTTGTCATATTGGGGAAAATTTTGGTCAAATTGGGCAAATGTTCTCATGCTGGGAATTTACATTTGGGCAAATTTTCGTCAGATTGGGGAAAATTTGTGATGCTGAGAATCGTGAAAGTTTCTGGTCATACTGAGGATAATTTATCGTCTGAATTGTTTTTCATATTTGGAAAAATTTTAGCCCAGATTGGAAAAATTTCTCATGCGGAGAATTTTGTCGCACTGAGAGAAATTTTGGACAAATTGGGGAAAATCTGTAATGCTGACAGTTTTGGAAAATTTTGGTCAAACTGAGGATCATTTGTCATGCTGAAGATTTTCACATACAAGTACTGGGAGGAATTTTGTTTGAATTGGGGAAAAAAAATTCATTCTGAGAATTTTGTTCTTTGGGAAAGATTTTGGTCAAATTGGGGAGAATTTGTCCCTGAAAAGTTTGTCATGCTGGAGAAAATTATGGAAGTTTGTTTAGTCTTGGTAGAAGTATGATCCCGATGTTTATATGTTATTAGAATTTAAATTTATATTTGTAGCAATAGCACCCAATATCGTTTACATTTCATGTCTGTGTTCGAGTTGATATTTAAGCATGGATATTAGTTTGTGGATATTGTTCTGTAGATATTGGCGTCAGAATACCTACGCGTGAATGCTCATGATTATTACGTTTGGAAATTTACGTACATTGATTTACCTCTTGATGTTTGCCTGTCCATACGTGCATGTACCTGCTAGATGTCGGTGTTTAAGTGTATGTAGTATATGTGGATATTTGCGTGTGAATACTTTTGTGCAGCTACTTGTGCGTGAATCTTTACGCACATCAGGTATATTTATTAGTGGATGTTTACGTGTGGTGATTTACGTGTGGATACACTCATACTTAAACTTGTGAATGTGCACACATCCGTGTGGATATTTCTTTGTTCCGGTTCGTTTCATGGTCAATATCCACTACATCCTCGTTTCTTCAAGATCAAACATCGCTTGTATGTTGCACCTTAATAAAAATTCACTTCATTTTTGTATGTCCTGTGCGTTCATGAAACTGTATACATCGATTAAGAGAGAGAGAGAGAGAGAGAGAGAGAGAGAGAGACCTGGAGATGTATATTCCGTGAACCTGGAGAGTTCAGAGTGAATCACCTACCACGCTCACCTGGCTGACACGGCACGCCAAAGCGTTACACTGTCGGGAGCACATTTTTCATTACACTTTTTACCAAAATTAGAGTTTAGATAACCTTCATATTCTTGCTATCTCCAGATGAATTAATCAACTAAAGAAAGATCTCTGGTGTTGAAGAGGTCACTGAAAGCTCTGTTTGTCCCCTCCAATACGAAAATTGTCTCCTAACCAGAACCATATTGTTTGGAAACAACGAGACTAACAACATTCAGAGTTGTGCTGGATTGGATTGGTTTAGGTTACATTGGGCTGGGTCGGGTTGGGTTAGATTGCTTTGGACTGGTTTGGGTTGGCTTAGGTTGCATTGGGCTGGGTTTGGTTGGTTGGGTTACGTTGCATGGAGTGTGGTTTGTTTAGATTAGGTTGCATTGGGGTGGATTTCGTTTGGTTGGGCTTGGTTGGGTTACTTTGCATGGAGTGTGGTTGGGTTGGGTTGGGTTGCATTGGGCTGGGTTGAGTTGGGTTAGGTTGCATTAGGATGAGTTATGGTGCATTGGTCTGGTTTGGATGGTTTAGGTTGCACTGGACCGGGTTGGGTTGGGTTAGGTTACATTGGGTTGGATTGGATTACGTCGCATGAAGTGTGGTTGGGTTGGGTTAGATTGCACTGGGCAGGATTGGGTTGGGTTAGGTTTCATTGGGCTTGGTTTGGCTGGGTTGAGTTGCATTGGACCGGGTTGCATTGGGCTGGGCTGGGTTGGGTTGGGTTGGGTTGCATTGGGCTGGATTGGGTTGAGTTGGGTTGCATTGGGCTGAGTTGGGTTGGGTTGGGTTGTCGGTTGCATTGGGCTAGGTTACATGGGCTGGAATGTGTTTGATTAGGCTATGTTGGGGTGGGTTGGGTTGGTTGAGGTTTCACTGGGCTGGATTGTGTTGGATGAGGTAATGTTGCATTGGGCTGGGTTAGGTTGCATTGTGCTAGGTTAGGTTGCATTAGGTTGGGTTGGGTTGGATTAGGTTGCATTGGGCTGGGATGGGTTGGGTTTGATTGCACTGGGCTTGGCTGAGTTAGTATATTTTGCACTGGGTTGGGTGAGTTGGTTTCGGCTGCCTGGGACTGAATTGGGTTGGGTTGGATTACAAAAGAAGAAAAGTAGGTTGATTGATTATGGCTCACGATGATTAAGAATGAAGATTGGCATTTTAACCTCTTCAGACCTTAACAGAACCAATGAAAACCCTCCTGACCAAACACCACTTGACAAAACACCCATTGAGAAAACCCCACAATGCATCCCTCAATCCCTTTACTTCATGACGTAATAGGTACGCTTGTCCTTGCTCCCTCCAGACGATTTTATTCAACATAGGAAAGAACCTGCCGTACCAAAGGGCTTAGTAAAGGCTCTATCAAAGGCTTTTGTCAGAAATAAATAAATAAATGGATACCAGAGTGTTGGGTACCTAAAAATAGCTGCTTCTCCCCTTCCTACTCCCCGGCTCGTACCACAAAGAATTGACAAGGACTTTTAAGCACTGGGGGGGTCCAAGAAGGTAGGGTAATGATCTCTCTCTCTCTCTCTCTCTCTCTCTCTCTCTCTCTCTCTCTCTCTCTCTCTCTCTCTCTCTCTCTCTCATTTTTATCCCTGGTACTTCTTCCACCTTTTGTGTTCACGCTCCATCCTCTCTCCTCTCTCATCAGCGTGTTTTGTCCCTTATGCTTTCATTATTTAATATTCTACGCCATCCCTGGTACACTTATTCTATTTTCGTCTCCTCTCATTCATCTCCTGTTCTCACATTTAATGATTTTACTACCCTGTTTTCCATTATCTGTACCGGTTCACTTCTCCTGTACCGATCTCTATATCTTGTATTGGTCCGTGTCTCGTAATAGCCCATGTCTCATGCTGATCCATATCTTGTGGTAATCAGCATATCTTATACTGCTCCATGTCTCCTCTATTGTTCCATTGTCTACTGTATTGGTCCATGTCTTGTACTAGGCTATGTCTTATACAGGCACATGTCTCGTACTGGTCCATGTCTCGTAATAACCCATGGCTCGTAATGGCCCATGTCTCGTAAGGGCCCATGTCTCGAAGTAGCCCATGTCTCTTAATGGCCCATGTCTTCTACTGGTTCATATTTCACACTGGCCCTTGTCGTGTTATATTAAATATCACTTTTCTGGAACTGTTTTTCTCTGTCTGTATTTCCTACTGCCTATGACCTCCAGTCTTTTAAAGGCAGTGTTTCTAGGGATCTAATGAATGGATCTTGAGTTTGTCTTCTATTGTTTTTATTTTTTCTTGGAGGGGGGGGGAAGGAGCAATCTTGCAGTCTTCTAGCCATTGTTCCTTCTTCCTTGCATGAAATAATGTCTTATACTATTCCATGTCTCCTGTACTGGTCCATGACTCTTGACAGGTTTATTTTTCTCGTATTGTTCAATGGATCTTGTACAAGTCCATGGCTCTGGTACAGGTCCATGGCTCTTGTACAGGTTAATATCTGCATGGGCTGGTGGGTGGTTGTTGTACTGATCCATGGCTCCTGTACTGGCCCATTTTTCCTGTACTGGTCCATGGCACTTGTACTGGTCCATTTTTCCTGCACTGGTCCATGACTTGTAAAAGTCCGTTTCTCATGTACTGGTCCATGGCTCTTGTACAAGTTCATTTCTCATGCACTGGTCCATGTCTCTTGTTCTGTCTCTTGTTCTGATCTATGCCTCTTGTTCTGATCTATGCCTCATGTTCTGGTCTATGCCTCTTGTTCTGGTCTATGCCACTTGCTCTGGTCCATTCCTCTTGTACTGATCCATATCTCATGTACTGATGATGTCTCCTGTACCGGACCAGGACTTACGAGTATACGAGTCTTTATTCAGGTCTGTTGTACTAATTCCCTTCTCTTGTAGTGGTCCTGTCACCTGTACTGGTCCATGTTATTTGAACTGCTGCAAGTCACCTGTACTGGTCCATGTTATTTGAACTGCTGCAAGTCACCTGTACTGGTTCATGTTATTGAACTGCTGCAAGTCACCTGTACTGGTCCATGTTATTGAACTGCTGCAAGTCACCTATACTGATCCGTGTCATTTGAACTGCTGCAAGTCACCTATTCTGATCCGTGTCATTTGAACTGCTGCAAGTCACCTATACTGGTCCATGTCATTTGAACTGCTGCAAGTCACCTGTACTGGTCCATGTCATTTGAACTGCTGCAAGTTACATGCATTGGTCCATGTTCCTTGTACTAATTCATTTAACTTGTACAGGTCCTGTTCTCTCGCTGTGGTCTGGTTTTCTTCTACTTTTCCAGGTCTTCTGTGCATCTCCGATTTTCTTGTTGTGGTCCAGTTTTCTTGTACTGGCCCAGCTTTCTTGTTCTGGTCCATACTCTTGTAACGGTCCACACCCCTTGTACCTGTCTGAATGTTGCGTACCAGAGCTGACCTGAAGGCCTGTTAGCGTAAATTTTTTTTTTTTTTTTTTTTTTTTTTTTTTAATGTGTCCGACTTTTGGGCATAGGCTTCACAGCCTGCTCTCAAGGCCCAATAGTACTCCTACATACCATACACCTCTCTACATGTCACCACTTCGGCGCTAACACCCACCGTCCATATTGAATACATGCTAGGGCTGTCTCATACAGGACTGGTGTATTGGTATTAGCGGGGGTACTTTTATGACATGTCGGCGGGTTATCTGGTAGATCAGGAAAGTCTGCATTTATGAAATTCAAATCCTTAAACTGTTCCCTGCCCCAGCCGGGATTCGAACCTGGGTCCATCAGGACTGCAGGCCGCCTCTCTACCGATTCAGCCACCCGTCACACCGAGAGAGAGGGAGAGAGAGAGAGAGAGAGAACATAACCAGTAGGAAAGGAAATTAAAAGACTGAAAGAGGGAAATATGAAGGAGAGAGAGAGAGAGAGAGAGTATATTCTGTGCACCTGTAGAGTTCAAAGTGCATTACCTGTCACGCTCAACTAGCCACCGCGGCAGGCCAAAGCATTGCATTGTTGGGAGAACATTTTTACGGCATTTTTTTTTTCTTTTTTATACCGACGTCAAACTTTAGACTATTCTGTGCACGGAGATCGTTACCGTCATTTATTTAACTCCCACAAAATGATGACAGTTTAATTCTTGCTACCTGCAGACGATGTTATTCAACTTTTAAAAAATATCTCTGGTGTTGAAGAGGTTGCTGAAGGCTCTGTCTAACCCCTCCAGCACGAAAAGTCTTTCCTAACCAGAGCCATATCGTCTGCAAACAAGAACAACAACACTTAAAGTTGTGCTGGGTTGGGTTGGGTTAGGCTTCATCGGACTGGGCTGGGTTGGTTTAGGTTCCAGTGAGCTGGATTATGTAGGGTTAGGTTGCTTTGGGCTGGTTTGGGTTGGTTTAGGTTGCATTGGGCTGGGCTGGATTGGGTTGGCTTAGGTTGCAATGGGTTGGGTTTGGTTAGGTTGCATTGGGCTGGAATCAGCTGGGTTATATTGAACTGGGTTGGGTTAGGTTGCATTCGGTTAGGTTGGGTTGGGTTGGGTTGAATTAGGTTGCATTGGGCAAGGTTTAACTGGATTGTGTTGGCTAGGACTGGGTTGCATTGGTCTGAAATGGGTTGGATTTGATTGCACTGGGCTGGGCTGAGTTAGTTTATTTTACATTGGGTAGGGATGGGTTTGGTTTGGTTGCACTGGGCTGGGCTGAGTTTATTTGCATTGGTCTGAGTTGGGTTGGATTTGATTGCACTGGGCTGGGCTGAGTTAGTTTAGTTTTCATTGGGATGGGCTGGGTTGGGTTGGGTTTGTTTCAGTTGCCTAGAACTGAAATGGGTTGGGTTGGATTATAAAATGATAGAAGCAGGTTGATTGACTATGGCTCACGATGATTAAGAATGGAGATAGGCATTTTAACCTCTTCAGACCTTAACAGGAACAGTGAACACCTTCCCGACAAAACACCGCTTGAAAAAAACACCCATTGAGAATAAAAACATAAAGCATCCCTCAAATGACGTAATAGGTAAGCTTGTCTTTGCTGCCTCCAGACGATTTTATTCGGCATAGAAAAGAACCTCCCGTACTGAAGGCCTTAGTAAAGACACTATCAACGGTTTTTATCAGAAATATATAAATAAATGGATACCACAATGTTGGGTAACTAAAAATAGCTGCTTGTCCCTTTCCTGCTCCCCGGCTCGTACCACAAAGAAGGACTTTTAAGCACTGTTGGAGGCCAAAATTGTGAGTTACTGATTGGTCTACCCCCCCCCCTCACCTCTTTCTCTCTCTCTCTCTCTCTCTCTCTCTCTCTCTCATTTTTCTCCCTGGTACTTCATCCACTTTTTGTGTTCACGCTCCATCCTCTCCCCTCTCTCATCAGCGTGTTTTATCCTTTGTGCTTTCATTATTTAATATTCTACGCCATCCCTGGTACACTTATTCTATTTTCGTCTCCTCTCATTCATCTCCTGTTCTCACATTTAATGATTTTACTACCCTGTTTTCCATTATCTGTACCGGTTCACTTCTCCTGTACCGATCTCTATATCTTGTATTGGTCCGTGTCTCGTAATAGCCCATGTCTCATGCTGATCCATATCTTGTGGTAATCAGCATATCTTATACTGCTCCATGTCTCCTCTATTGTTCCATTGTCTACTGTATTGGTCCATGTCTTGTACTAGGCTATGTCTTATACAGGCACATGTCTCGTACTGGTCCATGTCTCGTAATAACCCATGGCTCGTAATGGCCCATGTCTCGTAAGGGCCCATGTCTCGAAGTAGCCCATGTCTCTTAATGGCCCATGTCTTCTACTGGTTCATATTTCACACTGGCCCTTGTCGTGTTATATTAAATATCACTTTTCTGGAACTGTTTTTCTCTGTCTGTATTTCCTACTGCCTATGACCTCCAGTCTTTTAAAGGCAGTGTTTCTAGGGATCTAATGAATGGATCTTGAGTTTGTCTTCTATTGTTTTTATTTTTTCTTGGAGGGGGGGGGGAAGGAGCAATCTTGCAGTCTTCTAGCCATTGTTCCTTCTTCCTTGCATGAAATAATGTCTTATACTATTCCATGTCTCCTGTACTGGTCCATGACTCTTGACAGGTTTATTTTTCTCGTATTGTTCAATGGATCTTGTACAAGTCCATGGCTCTGGTACAGGTCCATGGCTCTTGTACAGGTTCATTTCGCATGGGCTGGTGGGTGGTTGTTGTACTGATCCATGGCTCCTGTACTGGCCCATTTTTCCTGTACTGGTCCATGGCACTTGTACTGGTCCATTTTTCCTGCACTGGTCCATGACTTGTAAAAGTCCGTTTCTCATGTACTGGTCCATGGCTCTTGTACAAGTTCATTTCTCATGCACTGGTCCATGTCTCTTGTTCTGTCTCTTGTTCTGATCTATGCCTCTTGTTCTGATCTATGCCTCATGTTCTGGTCTATGCCTCTTGTTCTGGTCTATGCCACTTGCTCTGGTCCATTCCTCTTGTACTGATCCATATCTCATGTACTGATGATGTCTCCTGTACCGGACCAGGACTTACGAGTATACGAGTCTTTATTCAGGTCTGTTGTACTAATTCCCTTCTCTTGTAGTGGTCCTGTCACCTGTACTGGTCCATGTTATTTGAACTGCTGCAAGTCACCTGTACTGGTCCATGTTATTTGAACTGCTGCAAGTCACCTGTACTGGTTCATGTTATTGAACTGCTGCAAGTCACCTGTGCTGGTCCATGTTATTGAACTGCTGCAAGTCACCTATACTGATCCGTGTCATTTGAACTGCTGCAAGTCACCTATACTGATCCGTGTCATTTGAACTGCTGCAAGTCACCTATACTGGTCCATGTCATTTGAACTGCTGCAAGTCACCTGTACTGGTCCATGTCATTTGAACTGCTGCAAGTTACATGCATTGGTCCATGTTCCTTGTACTAATTCATTTAACTTGTACAGGTCCTGTTCTCTCGCTGTGGTCCGGTTTTCTTCTACTTTTCCAGGTCTTCTGTGCATCTCCGATTTTCTTGTTGTGGTCCAGTTTTCTTGTACTGGCCCAGCTTTCTTGTTCTGGTCCATACTCTTGTAACGGTCCACACCCCTTGTACCTGTCTGAATGTTGCGTACCAGAGCTGACCTGAAGGCCTGTTAGCGTAAATTGTTTTTTTTTTTTTTTTTTTTTAATGTGTCCGACTTTTGGGCATAGGCTTCACAGCCTGCTCTCAAGGCCCAATAGTACTCCTACATACCATACACCTCTCTACATGTCACCACTTCGGCGCTAACACCCACCGTCCATATTGAATACATGCTAGGGCTGTCTCATACAGGACTGGTGTATTGGTATTAGCGGGGGTACTTTTATGACATGTCGGCGGGTTATCTGGTAGATCAGGAAAGTCTGCATTTATGAAATTCAAATCCTTAAACTGTTCCCTGCCCCAGCCGGGATTCGAACCTGGGTCCATCAGGACTGCAGGCCGCCTCTCTACCGATTCAGCCACCCGTCACACCGAGAGAGAGAGAGAGAGAGAGAGAGAGAACATAACCAGTAGGAAAGGAAATTAAAAGACTGAAAGAGGGAAATATGAAGGAGAGAGAGAGAGAGAGAGAGTATATTCTGTGCACCTGTAGAGTTCAAAGTGCATTACCTGTCACGCTCAACTAGCCACCGCGGCAGGCCAAAGCATTGCATTGTTGGGAGAACATTTTTACGGCATTTTTTTTTTCTTTTTTATACCGACGTCAAACTTTAGACTATTCTGTGCACGGAGATCGTTACCGTCATTTATTTAACTCCCACAAAATGATGACAGTTTAATTCTTGCTACCTGCAGACGATGTTATTCAACTTTTAAAAAATATCTCTGGTGTTGAAGAGGTTGCTGAAGGCTCTGTCTAACCCCTCCAGTACGAAAAGTCTTTCCTAACCAGAGCCATATCGTCTGCAAACAAGAACAACAACACTTAAAGTTGTGCTGGGTTGGGTTGGGTTAGGCTTCATCGGGCTGGGCTGGGTTGGTTTAGGTTCCAGTGAGCTGGATTATGTAAGGTTAGGTTGCTTTGGGCTGGTTTGGGTTGGTTTAGGTTGCATTGGGCTGGGCTGGATTGGGTTGGCTTAGGTTGCAATGGGTTGGGTTTGGTTAGGTTGCATTGGGCTGGAATCAGCTGGGTTATATTGAACTGGGTTGGGTTAGGTTGCATTCGGTTAGGTTGGGTTGGGTTGGGTTGAATTAGGTTGCATTGGGCAAGGTTTAACTGGATTGTGTTGGCTAGGACTGGGTTGCATTGGTCTGAAATGGGTTGGATTTGATTGCACTGGGCTGGGCTGAGTTAGTTTATTTTACATTGGGTAGGGATGGGTTTGGTTTGGTTGCACTGGGCTGGGCTGAGTTTATTTGCATTGGTCTGAGTTGGGTTGGATTTGATTGCACTGGGCTGGGCTGAGTTAGTTTAGTTTTCATTGGGATGGGCTGGGTTGGGTTGGGTTTGTTCCAGTTGCCTAGAACTGAAATGGGTTGGGTTGGATTATAAAATGATAGAAGCAGGTTGATTGACTATGGCTCACGATGATTAAGAATGGAGATAGGCATTTTAACCTCTTCAGACCTTAACAGGAACAGTGAACACCTTCCCGACAAAACACCGCTTGAAAAAAACACCCATTGAGAATAAAAACATAAAGCATCCCTCAAATGACGTAATAGGTAAGCTTGTCTTTGCTGCCTCCAGACGATTTTATTCGGCATAGAAAAGAACCTCCCGTACTGAAGGCCTTAGTAAAGACACTATCAACGGTTTTTATCAGAAATATATAAATAAATGGATACCACAATGTTGGGTAACTAAAAATAGCTGCTTGTCCCTTTCCTGCTCCCCGGCTCGTACCACAAAGAAGGACTTTTAAGCACTGTTGGAGGCCAAAATTGTGAGTTACTGATTGGTCTACCCCCCCCCCCCCCTCACCTCTTTCTCTCTCTCTCTCTCTCTCTCTCTCTCTCTCATTTTTCTCCCTGGTACTTCATCCACTTTTTGTGTTCACGCTCCATCCTCTCCCCTCTCTCATCAGCGTGTTTTATCCTTTGTGCTTTCATTATTTAATATTCTACGCCATCCCTGGTACTCTTCTTCTATTTTCGTCTCCTCTCATTCATCTCTTGTTTTCACATTTTGTGATTTTACTACCCTGTCTTCCATTATCTGTACCGGTTTACATCTCCTGTACCGATCTATATCTCTTGTACTGGTCCATGTCTCGTAATGGTCCATGACTCATACTAATCCATGTCTTGTACTATAGATATCTCTTCTACTGCTCCATGTCCCCTCTACTGCTCCATTGTCTCTTGTATTGGTCCATGTCTCGTGCTGGTCCATGACTCGTGCTGGTCCATGTTTCGTGCTGGTCCATGTCTCGTGCTGGTCCATGTTTCGTAATGGTTCATGTCTCTTAATGGCCCATGTCTCCTACTGGCCCATATCTCCTACTGGTTCATACCTCGTACTGGCCATGTCGTATGGTATTAGATATCACTTTACTGGAACTGTCTTTCTCTGTATTTCCTACTGGCTATGACCTCCAGTCTTTTAAACGCAGTGTTTCCAGGGATCTCCAAATGATCGGATCTTGAATTTGGCTCTCAATTTTCTTGTTTTTATTTTTCTTGAGGGGGAACAACCTTACAATCTTCTAGCTTTTGGTCCCTTTTTCTTTGCTTAAAAAAATTTCTTACTGAGGCCATGGGAGCAGGCTGTGAAGGCTATGCCCAGAATCGGACACATAAAAAATGTCACCTGTACTGGTCTGTGACTTGTACAGGTCTATTATTCCTGAACAGGTCAGTGGATCTTGTACAAGTCCATTGCTCTTGTACAGGTTCATTTCTCATGTCCTGGTGGATGGCTCTTGTACTGATCCATGCCTCCTGTACAGGTCCGTTTTTCTCGTACTTGTCCATGGCTCTTGTACATTTCTCATATAGGCTACTGCTCCATGACTTGTACAGGTCAGTTTCTCCTGTAGTGGTCCATGGCTCTTGGACAGGTTCATTTCTCGCGTACTGGTCCATGCCTCGTGTACTGGTTCATACCTCTTGTTCTGGTCCGTGCCTCTTGTACTGGCCCATTTCTCATGTATTGGTGAGGTCTCCTGTACTGGCCCAGGACTTACGAGTATATTTATTCAGGTCTGTTTTACTGATTCCCTTCTCTTGTATTGGTTCTGTCACCTGTACTGGTCCATGTTATTTGAACTGCTGCAAGTCACATGTACTGGACCACGTTTTTTGCTCTTGTTCATTTGTCTTGTACTGGTCCTGCTGTCTTGGTCTGGTCCCGTTCTTTTATAGTTTTCAGGTCTTCTGTACTTGTCCAGGTCTCCTGTAGTGGTCCAGTTTTCTTGTAATGGCCCAGGTCTCTTGTTCTGACCCATGCCTGTGTAACGGTCCAGACCCCTTGTACCGGTCTGGGTCTTGCGTACCCGAGCTGACCTGAAGGCCTGTTAGCGTAGGGTGTGGTCTGAGTTTACATATGGATCATGTTGAGAGAGAGAGAGAGAGAGAGAGAGAGAGAGAGAGAGAGAGAGAGAGAGAGAGAGAGAGAGAGAGAGAACATGACTAACTTGAATTATATACAAGTACAACAGGCGAATGTATCCGATGTACACAGTTAAACAGAAAAATTCTGTAGCAAATTTTGATAAATGTATCACCAGTGTCGCTGTCATGACTGTAATTTACATCATTAATCCTACCATAACCACCGGTGCCATCACGGTCATTATCATTAATACCTTTATCATTACCATCGTCATTACTACGTTTATTACTTCCAGTACTACAGTCACCATTACCACTATCATCAGTACCATAACCACAACCTTGGGTATCCTCGCTACCTGTATCATCAATACCATTTTGACTACTGCCACCATTTTGTCACAACTCATACAACTCTCACTACCACAGCCGCCGTAATACGTACTGTACATTTCATCCCAGAAACACTTTTGTATCATACTAATTAATAAACTCTAGGATATTCTCGCCAATCATGTAATTTATGGTCATATACTTAAAGAACAAGTGTCATGCCACAACTGCAGACCCCACCATTGTGGCGCAGGATTTGACTGGTAACCTTAATGATTCAGTAACAGCTGCTTTACAGTTCAGATATGATTTACATTTTTGTGTTTACGAAAGCCATAAAACGTGCATGTAAGTTGTATTATTTCCAAGTTAAGGTATTTAAAAATGCACAAATGTGGTATTCTACAGATGAGTTGTTATGTGTTAGTCATAATGATATATTTTATAAAATACGATGAAAGATTAAATATCACAGTACATTGATTTTGGGAGATTAATATGTTATGAGTTACACCACGTCATCGTGGAAAAAAAAATTATTTATAGAATATGAAATGGACACAAAAAATTTAGAGTAAGCCTAAAAATAAATAGGTTGCCGCACCCATGCAATCATCCTCTTACGTTTCCATGTTATCTGAAAAGTACTGCAGTAAACAGTGTTGGTTATGCTTATTCTGTTATGGGTATATCATAATGGGAATGACATTTAGAAACGCAACTGTACAGGCAATTATTGTCGACTGTGACGTCCAACCAATCCAGTCTTTAAATATCCTCGTATTATCATCACTATCTGTCATAAACTGTGTAGACAGTCATAAAATGAAATTCATATAATGCCAAAAATGGCTAAAATCATGAAACTATTAAATAATTGAGAGGGAAATATAAAATAATGGGAATAAAAACACGGGACAGTGCAGTGAGCTTGAGCGGGTGTTGAGGGAGGGTGGGGGGCAACGTGGCACCTAGTCACCAGTTGTTCCAACTCTCTCTATAAATGGTGTTGGTTCCTCTGCCTCAGAGAGCACAGCTACTCCATCAATTTTTGTAGCAATACATAGCAAGCGAGCATCAGAAGGCAATACTTCCCTCCCTGTCAGAGAGCAATACGTCTCTCCGCGTCAGCTATCAATACGTCTCTCCGCGTCAGAGAGCAATGTCCCTCTGCATCAGAGAGCAGTACGTCCCTCCGTCTCAGCGAGCAAAGTTTAATTGCATTTCCCAAGCAAAGCGCGTGTGGGATTAAAGCAACAGGTGGGGGAGTGGAGAGAGAGAGAGAGAGAGGGGGGGGGGCTGATGTGAAGAGAAGCCAGAAACAACTACCCTTGTGTAAAGCCTGCACAAACTACAGTACTAATACATATACACTTATCACGCAAATACATTTGGTCTCATACATCTAAACTACACATTGACTTATACGTATCCTCTTTATCTCATATACCTACACTACATCTTATATACATACACTGCATAGTCTCAGCACCAAACTTTCTCTTTCTTTCTGTCATACATCAAGGCTACTCTTTGTCCTTTACACTTGCACTTCCTCTCATACGCCTACACTTTATTATATTGGCAGATTTTTTTCGTGCACTTGGTTACCTCCGCCAAGAATGTTGCAGGAAGTCATATATCCACCCCTGTTTATCGGTTTGTTCGTTAGTTGGTTTGTTTGTCCACAAGATATTTCAAAAGTTATGTATGGATTTAACGAATTTTTTTGGAAATGTGGATCATGGGCCAAGGAAGAGCTGATTAAATTTTGGTAGCGACCTGAGTTCGAGTTCCGGTTCAGGACTGTTTTTTGTTTGTTCACAACATATCTCAGAAAGTTATGACTGGATTTCAGTGAAATTTTGTCAACATGAGGGACTTGGGCCAAGGAAGAGTTTATTAAATTTTGGAGGTGATCTGAGTTGCCTGGTATTGGCTTTGGAGGCGGTATGTGTTTTCCGTGTGCACGGAAGTCGATAACCATTGTTCATGCCTGACATTTTGAGTGAGTGAAAAATAAAACATCTAGAGATGTCCATATTAAGTTGTGCACTACGGAGTGTGCAGAGGGCCATCATCATTATCACGTCATCGTCAGTATCATAGGCAATACGGTAACTGCAATAAAGTCTGTTGTTTCGTAACCATTACATAATCCAGTTTATTCTCTTCACTGATTTACACTGAGTTTTGAAATAAGTCGACCTGTTAGGACTTGACTGAAACGTGTGTACATAACACAAACACCTGTAGGTCAGTACCTGAATATCAGACATTGATACGAACGATGTCCCTGGTGTTCCCAGCTCAATATGGCCTCTGTTATCTTAATTAACATCTCTGTTTTTTAAAAAGGCCAAGATAGATTCACTGGCAACAGCCAAGACTTTGTACCCCAAAGGTTCAGTTTCCAAAGGCGCTTAAATTGCAGTACCCAGAGATTCTTAACACCCCTTACACTAGAGCAGGTCTGATCTCCTGCATGGCTATATGTTGGGAATTACGGACCCCGGATTGGAAGGTTTTATTATAGTGGTGTAGAGGGAGGGTTGCTTCAGGCGGTTTCACTGATAGTAACCAGCAGTCCACCATGGTCACGCTTCAGATTAACCTGGAACTACAACTACTACTACTACTGCTTCTACTAGAGAGAGTGTTAAACTGGTACCTCAGTCAGCGCTTCCAGGACTCTTCTTATTCATTTTTGTTCTTCCTTCTCTTACTTTCTACACAGTTCCGTCCTTCCTAAAGTTTATACTCTCCATTTCCTATTTCATTCCACTACACTCTCTCCCTCCTTCACCTCATTCTTCTCCATTCCATTTTATTTCAGTAGTCTTGCACTCCAAGTTAATTCCACCTCCCTACCTAGCTGCCCGTCTTATCAGGTCTGTCCCACCTGATGTCTCTTCCTACTCAGTTCTGTCTTTTCTCAGCTTCCTCGTGAGACCTGTTGCATCGTTCCATCCCCCTCCACTCCTCCCTTCCACCTCCACTTTCCATTTTTCCCGGCTCCTGCAAGGTATAGTGTGGAGTGATGATGAAATTGCATTCCTTCCCGCCACTGATTGATGTGAGGCACAGGGTGAGAGGGAGGGGATAAGGAGGGCAAGGGTTGCAGTGAGGGAAGGAGGAGGAGGAAAATAAGGGAAGGAAAGGAATAGAAGACAGAATAAAAACTAAGGAAGGAAGAGGACTAGGAAGCAGGAAGATGAGGGAGAAGGAGGCGATGGAGGTGATTGAAGGGATTATAGATCTGAGTGGAAATGAGGAAAAGTAAAAATTTAAGAAAAAGAACTACAGCGGCAAGTGGTTTGGCCCATACTAGGCAGCTGCTACCTATGGGTATTGCTAAACTACCCGAGGACAAGAACTAAGAAAACGAGAACACAGCTTATACTTCCCTTCCACTTCCTATTACATCCATTAAACCGAAGCTGGTAGGAAACAAAGGTAGGAAAGGTCATACCATATAGAAAAACTGGGTTGAAACTGATATAAGAAAAAGTGATGGAAAACATACAGTACAGTGATACCGTATTGTAATCAGGAAAAATTTTATTTTGTCATGAGTGATTTGGTGACTTGGATGAATCTTAGGCTCACTCTTCTTCAGTCAATGGCCTGTGTTTATCATCCATTACAGGTTATCCTGTTTTTCCAAACTAGGTTCTCCTTATGTAAACGAAAGCCGATGGCGTATTCTAGACGTGTAAATCGCGCAGAGGGAGTCATTACTAATTGTTATAAAATATTGAATGCACAAAGTTAATTCCAAAACCTCAGTGAAGGTGAAATGCAACTTGTTCCGCTCGTCCACTACCGTACTCTATGGTCAAGCCAGCACTTAAGCCACCTAGTTATTAACTGAAGTGAAATTTATGTAATGTATTGTAAATACGTTTACTGTGTGTTTGGTCTTGACTCCTCATTACCAATACTCCAGTGTATGCATATTTATTTATTTATTTTTTTTTTTTGTCACAGTACCACCAGACGATTATATTTAGCTATTATATCGGACAATAGTATGGAAGAGTAGAACCAGGCTGTAGCCTGTCTAACCTTTCCTTTCCCAAAAGTCACTCCTAAGCTGAATAAAACTGAATTAATATAGCAGGGGAAAATGAGCACTCAGACTGAAGTACCCGCGCCCACCAGTCGGTCTGAGATCGAACATCTGACATCGCCTAGGGATGTGACCTTCACCTTGGGCAGCTTTCTATAAAAATCGAGCTGTTTTGTTTTCGACTGACCCATAACAATTCCACCAGGTTTAAACCAAATCGGGTAAACAGTGAGTCCACCTTTCACTGTGACCTTGACATTTGACTGATTATTTCCAAAATAGAATCCCTCTGTTCTTGCCTTACTCTGAATCCTTCCACAAAATTTTGTCTGAATGGAATAAAAACATTGCCATGATACCTTGTTTAAAGTGAACTTCGGCATGTGATCATGACCTTTGACCTACTGCTCACAAAAAAAGGTTAATCCCCTTGGCTGATCTTCAGCAATTCCACTAGAGTTTATCCAAATCAGATAAAAAATATTTTTAGTTATGTGGTTCACAAAGTGAGACATGGACCGAACTTTCACACTGCCCTGTGACTTTGAACTTTGATTCGTTCTTGCCATACTCTCAACCCCTCCACCAAGTTTGGTGTAAATTGTTTAAAAAAATTTAAATTCACCCTACAAGGTGAAACTTTAACCCTGACCTTTGAGGTATTGTTCTAAGAAAATAATAGGTCGATACCTTGCCTACCCTCAAGTTTGGTTAAAGTTGGATGAAATTTTTGTGGTAATTTTGTTCACACACACACACACACACACACACACACACACACACACACACACACACACACACACACACACACACACACACACACACACACACACACACACACACACACACACACACACACACACACACACACACACACACACACACACACACACACACACACACACACACAGCTGAGATGATGTGAGATAGGGCAGCGTGAGTGGGGTGAGGGCAGTCTGAGGTGGAGTGAGTAAGGGTAAGCGCCGCGTGGGGTGAAGTGAGAGTGAGGGCAACTTAAGGGGAAGTGACTGATGGTCAGTCTGAGGTGGAGTGAGTGAGGGTGAGGGCAGTTTGGTGTGGAGTGAGTGAAGGTGAGGGCAGCTTGTGGTGGTTTGAGTGAAGTTGAGAGAGCATTTTTGGGGTGGTGTGGGTGAAGGTGAGGGCAGTCTGGAGTGGAGTAAGTAAGGGTGAGCGCAGTTTTGGGTGATATGAGTGAGAGTGAGGGCAGTTTAGGCTGGTTTAAGTGAGGATGAAGGCATTTTGAAGTGCTGTGAGTGAGGCTGAGAACGTGTGAGAGCAATGCAATAGGAGAGAGCAATATTGATGCCGTGTGAGTGAGGATTATGATCATTGTCATGACAAAGCACATTTCTCATTGACTTTGTGGACTGACTTTATTAGGGAAATGTGAAAGCAATGTAACGCCACTGTGCAGGTACAATAGGGGCGCTGTGAAACCGGTTTGAGAGCAGTGTGAAATGGTGAGGTATGGCTTTGGCCCAGGCACACTTAACCATCTCGGCTTTGTGGATATAGGGCAGTATGAGGTGACAGGGTTTAGTTGTGGAGGCAGTATGACTTCAGTGTGAGGACAGTAGGGCAGTGTGGAGCGGTGAGGTACTTGTTGTCTCAAAAGCACTCTATAGTATGCGTTCAACCACAGCACCCTTTGTGTCCGCCAAGCAGTACGTGGCCTGAAGAACGCTCCCAAAGTTTATTACCCTGGCGGGGCGCGAATCCTCGTTCTTCAGTGTACGAAAACGCACACTTTATCACTATACCACAGAGGCTCCTGATGCTCCATATGAGAGAGTGGTTGAGTTATGACCAGACACAAAAGAACAAGAAAACATGCAATGAGTAAACTGTCCAACATCCTGCGAAAGAATCATTCAACTATCGCTTAAAACTGACGCTGGCAAGATGATGACGATGATGATGATGATTATGAAGATGATGATGACAGTAATAATAATAGTATTGATAATAATAATAATAATAATAATAATAATAATAATAAGAAGAAGAAGAAGAAAAGCAATTAATTAGGGTAATTGTGATTAATGGAGAAAATCTCTAATCTCTCTACGATATGCTGTCCCTAAATTTTAATGATCTTTCTGAATGCAGTATGACGTCATGGAACTGAACAGGGTAAGGAAAATGTATATGAACAGGAAAGAAATATGTTTTAAGGAAGATGCTACCAAACTTGTGGATAAGCTTACAAGGCATGCTGGGTGGGGGGGGGGCGTTGCGAGGGGGACAAGTTCAGTGACCAGTGTTGCGTGCACACCCTACAAACTTTAGTTTATGATAAGACAACAGGTGCAGGATTAATGTTGCGTGTATTTATTTTTTATCAGAAAATTAGGGGAAAGTGTTGTGTGTTCACTTCGGAGTGGCGTCACTTATTTCATAAAATGACCATTTAAAAACTGAGGGTTGAAAATATACTACAATTTCTGGGTGACACGGACGCACATCACGTTACATGAAGATGGGTTTGTGGCAGGCCCGCAGCCAGGACTTGAAATTTGGGGGTCCATCTCCATCGTAGGGGGAGGGAGGGCTTTATTTTTTATACTCTTCCTTCCATGTATATTTCTTCTAGAATGTATTGTATGAACATGTAATGAACTAAATATATGCTGCATTATACTAGTGTAGCCACTAAAACCATCTGAAACCAGTTATTTGGTACCAAAATAAACGTTCGGAAAACTGCAGATTAAAATATTTTAATGACAAATATATTCATAGCTTTTAAGATATTTTCCATAGCTTCATAGCTTTTTCAATTTTCATAAGTTTCAAGTCGTACCTTTTTCAAAGCTAATTATAACTCTGGCAGTATCTGCAATTTGCAAACTGGCACTGATATTGCTAACGAGGTTACGAGAAGACGTGTTTACCTGATCACTCGTCCCACTAAGTACTGTTTAGCACTGTAGGTTGAGTGGCGCTATGCTGCACCTACTATCTAGTATGCCAGGGCCCACACTGCCACGCTGGGAGGCATCACGGTGTTTTCGTAGGTATAAATTTGAATTTGAAATGGTGTTGCGCGCCGTTTTCCTAGTGGCACATGCCATATAAACATGCAAACTGCTGCTGCGCTGATAAGGGTCCGTTCAACCACGATCGGGTTCAACTAAATTCCAGTCTAACACCTATAACCTATACCAGCTTATTTTGCAATAATGAATTACATCATGACCATAATTATGAGAAACGCCATTAAACATGTGGCTTTATAGAATCAAATCATGTGTCATCAATAAGTAGTATATCTGGCTTGAATTTTCGTACATTTTCCCGGTTTGTGTGTAAGCAAATCATATACGCTTCTAGTGAAAAACTTCTGGGGAGGGGGGGGGATGAATTTTTTGGTGGGCTAAGCCCCCCCATAGCCCCCCCGTGACTACGGGCCTGGTTTGTGGAGAAATTAAAACATTTTTATTGAACGACACAAATATTAATTTAGCATCTCCTCATGCCACTTCGTCGTCGTCCTCGTTATCGCCCTCGGCGTCGTCGTTATCGTTCTTGTTGTTGTTGTTGTTGTTGTTATCGCCTGCCTTCAGCAAAGCGGAGCAATAATGTTTTTGCCCACGTCTGTGTGTGTGTGTGTGTGTGTGTGTGTGTGTGTGTGTGTGTGTGTGTGTGTTTTATCATTGTCTGTGTATCCATTACATTTATATACAATATATCTCATGAACGGCTTCAGCTGCCAACATGTAACCTTCAGGTATCAAGATATGGCCAAAATCATGGTCGAGTTCGAGCATGGGCACTCTGGGTCAAAATCAAGGTCACCAAACTGGCTCCCAAAGGTCAACTAGTTTTTTTAATATGGACTGGCTTTTTGTGAAACACGGTGACTGTATACCGTAGAGTTTTTTTTCCCTTCACATTTGGTTTGTAAGTAGACTGTAACTTGGCCAACAGCATATTCTGGTGGGCGATTAGCATTCGCCTCCCGAATGCTTTTCTTTCATTGTTGTTGTTGTTGATGTTATGGACAGACTGATGGACTGCAGTAATCCGACCACTTCGGCAGGATAATCCCAAACATTTTCTCTTAAAGCTGTGATGAGGTTTATGTGTGTTGTTAGAATGAGGTGCATGATGCAGGTAATTGTGTTTAGGTGTGAAGTGCAGCATTACGCTTCAAAAATCTTATACTGAGGCTTTATGGAAGGCTTATCTATGTCAGAGAAAGGTGGATGATGTAAAATAATTGCGTTGTGCTGTGACGGGCTGCATTACGCTCCTAAAGATATTTTTTTAAGACTGTCTTAAGGGTTCATTTTGGTTGTTATGATACAGTGCATGAAGTAAGTACGTTTGTGTTGTTTTGTGTGGGGCTGCTTTGCTGAGAGGTCATAGTGGATTGTTCGTGACTTGTAGTCTGTGTAGTATATGTAATGAAGGAGAAAAGGCTGATGTCTGACCAGGTGCATTTGTGTGTCTGTGGGAAGGACAGTTTCCATGGGATAAATGTCTCGTGGAGGTTAGTGGAGGATGCTGTTTGGCTGAAGGTGTTGGACGGCTTTGATGGTGACGTGTTAGTGCATGTTCGGCGCATAGTGATGGGAGGTGAATAAGGGTGTTTTAAAGGCGTTTTGAGTAGTAAATAATCGAGATAAGATTAAGGAAAGCAGATGACTGATTCATGATACTGATGATGCTGATGGCTCAGAATTGGGTAATTGATGATTGCTGTTTTCGAAACATGTTCTGTTGCGAATAAGGAGAACAAAATATGGGTGTTGTAGGTCCCCAGGTGGGGGTGAACATAAATGCCCCCGCCTTCCTCCCCTCTCCCGGTGACGACTCGAGCTGTCTGGAACCACTGTCTGATTCTCTTCTTCATTTCTTCAACATTCGCGGCCTTTGCTCTAACTTTCGCTCTGTTGAGCACCACCTCTTCTTCTCTAAACCTCACCTTTTTCTGAGACTCAGTTGTCTGAGGCAACTGACAGCAGACCCTTTTCTGTATCCTCCTACTTTCTCTATACTCATTTCAAAGCCAAAGGTGGCTGTTGTGTATATATATACGCAACGACTTATCTTGCTCTCGTGTTCCTGAACTCGATTCTTCTGAATTCTCTACACTCTGGCTTCGGCTTTCCTGTCATTCTCTGACTAAATATATCTGCGCTGTTTACTTATGTCCCAATTCTACTGACTACCAAAAATTCTCAGACTATGTTACTTCTATGATGGAATACATCATAGAAGTAACATAGTCAATGTTCACCACCACCTTTGGCTCTCCTCTCCTTTCACTGATCCACCTGGTGAACAAGCCTACACCTTTTCTATCCTTAATGACCTAGAGCAGCTTGTACAGCACCCTACCCGTATCCCTGACCGCCGTGGAGAGAGCTCTAACATGCATGACCTCTTCCTTACAACTACTCCTTCTGCTTACACTGTTAATCTTTTCTTCCATTGGGCTCCTCCGATCACAACCTGATCACCGTAACCTGTCCTATCGCTCCGATACGGCCTGTGGACCCTCCAAAGAAACGTTGTCTGTGGCACTTTGGAGCTGTGGATTGGGAGGCCTTCAGGCAGTACTTCTTTGACTTTCCGTGGAATGATTATTGTTTCCATGGCTAGGAGGCATCTGAGTGTGCCTTCCCCATTACACAGATTATTCTTTCGGGCATGGAAGCATACATTCCTTTCTCATATCCTTTGACTAATGCATGAAAGCCTTGATTTAATCACGCTTGTTTTAATGCTCTCCGCAACAAGTAGAGGGCCTATAAAAGGTACCGGAGCCAACCCACCCCTGAATCACATCTTTTATACATTTCTGCCCGGAATCATGCTAAGTTTTTCTTCGTTCTGCAAAAAATAATTTCATCCGTACTAAATGCTCTCAACTCTCCAACTCGAATTCTTCACGCTCCTTCTGGCACCTAGCCAAAAACCTTTTTAACAACTTTACCTCATTATCCTTCCCTCCTCTTTTCTACACTGATGGCTATGTAGCTATTTCTTCTACTCATAAAGCAGACCTCTTCGCTCAGACTTTCTCCTCCAGTTCCACCTTAGACGATTCCAGTGCTGTTCCTCCATCGCTTCCCCCCTCTGACTTCTTCATGGCTGACATTAAAATTTCTTCAGCTGATGTATTTTCTGCCATCACAGGCCTCAGTACTAATAAGGCATATGGGCCTGATGGAGTCCCTCCTGTTGTTCTCAAGAACTGTGCTTCTGTGCTTACACCCTGCCTAGGCAATCTCTTTTGCCATTGTCTGTCAACTTGTACCTTTCCTTCTTGCTGGAAGTTTGCTATCCTTCAGCTAGTCCCAAAGAAGGGTGACCATTCCCAACCCTCTATCATTTAATTGCTTTAACATTGTGTATCTCAAAAGTTTTCGAGTCAATTCTTAATAGAAAAATTTTAAAGCCTCTTTTCTATCACAACCTTCTTTCTGATCGTCAGTATGGTTTCCGTCAGGGACGCTTCTCTGGCGATCTTCTCACCTACCTTTCAGACTCCTGATCATTCTCTTTTCATGACTTTGGCGAAAGCTTTGCCATTGCACTTGACATCTCTAAGGCTGTCGATTGAGTCTGGCATAAATCTTTAAATTCCAAACTGCCCTTTTACGGTTTCTATCCTTCTGTCTGTGCCTTCATCTCTAGCTTCCTTTCATGTTCTACAGCCACTGTTGTAGACGGCCATCGTTCTTCTCCTCGATCTATCAACAGTGGTGTTCCTCAGGGCTCTGTCCTATCACCATCTCTCTTCCTGTTCTTCATCAATGACCTTCTAAGCTGTACATCTAACCCTATCCACTCATATGCTGATGACTCCACCCTTCACCTTTCCATTCGGTTCCCGCAACGTCCATCTCAGCATTTACTTCAAC
>NC_137024.1:17194165-17351665 GCF_032717465.1 Coenobita brevimanus | reverse complement strand
CTCATATACCTCTCCACCCCATCCCTCCATCTCATCCTCGGCCTCCCCCTCCCTTTCCCCCCTCCACCTCACTCACATACACTCTCTTCGTCAGTCTTTCACCCTCCATCCTCTCCACATGGCCAAACCACCTCAGTGTGTTCCTCATAACGCTTCCTATCACATCCACATCCACACCACAACGCTCCTTTATATCCTCATTCGTCAGCCTGTCTCTCCATGTGACTCCACAGGCACCTCTTAAATAACTCATTTCCACTGCTCTCACTCTTGACTTGTGTCCTTCCAAGAACGTCCAAGCTTCACTTCCGTACGTTAGAGTTGGTATCACAATACTGTCATGTAGTAACTTTTTCACTTCCTTGCTCACTTCCCTGTTTCTTATCACTGCTTTCAAAGAACAAGCAACCTTTCTTCCCTGCTGTACCCTTTCAAGCCCTTCACCCTCCAAACCTCCATCCTTACTCATCACACTACCCAAGTACTTAAACGTACTCACATTTTCCAATTCTGTGTTGGTTAAAAACTGAGTGAAGAAGTGGGTTAATGAGTGAGTGAGATATTGAGTGAAGGAGTTGGTGAATGAGTGAATGATGAGTGACTCTTTTTGTGAATGACAGAGAAACTGAATAGGCTTTATGAATTGTTGTAAAATTATATGTGAAACTGAGCTGCTGAATGAGAGAGTGAGAGTGAGCAAAAGTGTGTGAATGAGTGAATGAGTGAGCGAGTGAGCGGAAGTGTGGGTGTGAATGAGTAAGGTGAAAGTGAATGTTAACAGAAGAGTGAACCGCTGAGTGAAAGCGTGAGTACTCTTATGTGAGCGACAGAGTGAGTAAAAGAGCATAGTAATGGGTGAATGGAAAATAATGAGTGAGAGTGACAGTGTGTGTGAATGAGTGAGAGAACGAAAACTTGTGAGAGTTCGAGCGTATAAATGTACGAGTGTGAGTGAAAAGTAGTGCATATGCATGAGTGAGCGAAAGAAAGTGACAAGAATTTATATATGTAGATAAGTGAAAGTAATGAGAGAGGAAGTGTATGAGTTGGTGGGTGAATGAACTGGTGAAGGCAAGTAATTGATTCAGTGAATGGATGAATTAGTTAACATGATGATGAAGATGACTGAATGTGAATGGATGAATAAGTCACTGAGTGAATGAAAGGGGGGGGAGTGTGAAAATGAGTGAGTGAATGAGCGAGTGAAGGCAGTTGAATGTGAGGATGGGTGATTGAGTGAGTGACAGTAAGGAAGTGTAAGAATAATTGAGTGACTGAGCGAGTGAAAGTAAGTGAAAAGATGTGTGTGACTGAGTGAGCACAAAAACAAATGAGAGCGTGTGATAAAGTAAGATAGAGTGTGCAAGTAAGCGAGTGAGAATGCAAGTGAATAAGTGAGTGAGGGTAAATACCCGGTAACATGCTTTAAGTGTCAGGTGTTTTCTTCTGTTAATGGGGGTGCTGTGCCATCAGCTCCCTGACTGTGCCATTAAAATTAACTGAATGATTGCACGGGGCGGATAAGGTCAGAGGTGAGGGGGGATAAAGAGGTCACAGGGTCCATCGTCCATCAGTTCAAACAATCTGTTTCCTTCTTTGTCTGCACACAATTTTTCCAATCAATACTCAGATTTTTAAAGTTCCCCCAGATAACGCAGTCTTTGGTTTTATTGCAGAATTTTTTTCGTTGTACAGTATTATATAATTATCCTCGTATAACTTGTGCGGTCTGTTTATTACGCCGAAAAGAACGGGTTTATTACTCGTTGTGAAAATTTCTACATACAAAGATTCGAGAGAGAGAGAGAGAGAGAGAGAGAGAGAGAGGGGACGAGGAGGAGGAGGAGGAGGAAAAGTTGGGTAGAGAACAGAAGTGTAGAGTTGAGAACAAGCCGGGGAAGGAGAAAGGACAGAATTTTGCCTTCTTTGAATGAAAAATTGTTTTAAAAATTAAGTTACCTGATTAAATTGTAATAGAACAGAATTTGGTGACTTCTTAAGTGCATTAATTCAACATAATCTAGTTCTTAGTCTCATACTTTTAGTGGAAGGATGTGATTTTTTTTTTTTTTTTTAATCCGTGGTTGTCCTTAACGTGCTGAACCAGGTGGCGTATTTTCTGTCATATTCTTGTTTCCATCAGATACTTTTATTCACATGGGATTTTTTTCTTTAACTAAAGGGATAAGATATAGTTCTTTAACCAATTTACAACTAAAAGTCCCTCATAAAGTTGCCAAATTTCGTCCGGTGGTGGATTGATTAAATGGAAAAATACGTCATGGAAGTTAAAGAATTATCCCTCTTTTAGCATGGTGGTATCGTTCGTGATTATTTTTTGCTCTCACGAGATATTTTATCTTGGAGACTTTTGGTACTGAAGGTTGGAATGAATCTCCATGAATCCATCCAGTACGAAGGCGTTATTTATGAGTCTCTGCAACCTGCAGACGATTGTATCAAGATTAAGGGATGACTTCTCGTAGTGCAGGGATCTGTTGTAACTTTCTTTCCGATTCACTGGAAAGGAATGTGCCATCAGCAAACCCAGGCTGTTGGATTCATTATATTAACATGTCAGCCAAAATATCTGATTTGCTTTCACTGAGACTTGGACGATATTATGGCTTATAAATAAATATTTGTGTCCTTCAACTCACTGTATTGACTCGCATTTTCTCACTATGTTTACCCTTTCTTTTCGAGTCGCGTAATTTTCTTGCATAAATGCACCATGTGTAGATATCATTATCCTCATGCTCGAGGATAATTTAATCTACACCATACCATACCACACCATACCAAACCATACCATACCATACCATACATGTGTGCTTGCGCTCACATGAATGGTATGGTATGGTTTGGTATGGTATGGGGTGATGGAGGGGTGGTATCGCTATGATATGGTATAGGATGGGGTAAGGATGATATGGAATGGTATGGGTTGGAGGAAGGCCAGTTTAGTATGGTATGGGATGGGATGGGCAGGGGTGGTATGGTATGATATGGGATGGGGAAGGAGTGGTATGATGTGGAATAACGTGGGGGAAGGTGTTATGATATTGAGTGATGTAGTATGGGATGGGATAGTTAGGTGGTCTGTATGGTATAGCGTATGGGAAGGTGTTATGGTATGGTGTAGGGGAGGGATATTATGGGATGTTATGAGGTGGGGAAAAGGTGGCATGGTGTGAAAGTGGGTATGGGAGAGGTGGTATGGTATGGTATGATATGAGTAGGGGAGAGATGGTGTGGTATGGTGTGGTATGATATGGGATGGGAGAAGGGTGGTATGGGATGGGGGAGAGGTGATATTGTGTGATATCTAGCGGGAAACGAGTGGTATGATGGTATTGTGTGGTATCGTGTGGGAGGGGGTGGCATTATACAGTATGCTATGGGATGGGATGGGCTGGGAGAGGAGTGACATGGTATACTATTAGGTGGGGGAGGAAAGGTATGGGATGGTGGTTTGTTATGTTATGGGGCAGGATAGTATGCTGTGGTATCTGGTAGTATGATATGGTTTGGGGTGGCGGAGATTGCTGTGATATGGATTGGTATGGTACGGTATGGTGTGGGGGGAAGGGTTGGTGGTATGACATAGGGTAAGGGAGAGATGGTATGGTATGGTACGTGGAGAGGTGATACTGTATAGTATGGGATGGGTGAAGGTTGGTATGGTATAGAAAAGTATGGCCTGAGAGACAGATGGTGTGGTATATTATGGGGTGGGGTGATATGGTACGGTATGATAATGAGGGGATGGGGTGGTATGGTATGGTATGTGGTAGGGAAAGGTTGATTTGGTGTGGGATGAGGTGAGATGGGATGGTTTGGGGTTGGTGTGGGGTGATACGGAATAAGCAGGGAGAGGTTGATATGGTCTGGGGTGGGGTGGGGTGGGATGAGTTTGGATTGGTGTGGGATGAAGTGGTATAGTATGAGGTGGGGGAGGGTTCATATTGTGTAGGGTGGGTGATTTGAGGTGGGTGAGATATGGAATGACATGATAAGGTATGGTGCGGTACGTTATGTATGATATGGTATTGTGGTATGATATGGTGTGGAAGTGGGATGGTATGGGATGTTGTGGGGTGGGTTGATATGGTATGGTTTAGGTGAATGTGTTTTGGTGTGGGGTGAGGAAGGAGTGATGTGGCATCTTTTATCATTTTTCTTTCCACCAGATTATTTTCCTATGCGTCCTAAGCTGACAAGCATACGTGCTGTTGTCTATCGAACATTGATGGCAGTGTTATGTGACCTTTTGTGTTACCTTTGATGTCCCTAATCATTCCTGATCATCGTATTACCAACATGTAGGTAATGATGAGGCGCTTGGTCAGCAGTTGTGAACGTGAAGTTTTCACATGTCCGAGATAATGGCGACAACGCGTTCTCCAACCTTTGTCCTGTATGCATACAGGATTTCCAAGACGTTGTTACATCGATAGTATGCACGACATTCCCACTAATGATACAGGTGTTTGGACCTTATGGCTGGTACAGTACGATGGCTAAGTCTGTCTAGTTAGGGCGTGGAGTATTTGGTAACATCCCGTCCACAGGATCAGTGGGGCAGCAGCATCTGTGGTGCGACTCGAGCAGGCGACTCAACAGTTTTGAAACATGCAACGAATCACGCTATTAACAGTGGATTTGCAGCAGGGATGGTATTTTATTTCATCATGTCTACACGTTAAGTTTTTCACACATCCTCCATACCATGATCCAACGCCCTAGGTGCCCACAGATCTTGTGGAGAACGAGGAATCTTAAGTGGAAAACTGATGAAAGCTGCTGCCTCGGGCTGATAGTGGATGGTGAGACTGGCTGTGACGTCATACTCAGATCCGATCAGTCGCCGTTGTGAGGGAGTTGTGTTCACAAGACTCACGCCCACAGGCCCCACCTTCAGTTTCTATTGCAGCACCAACCACATGGGTGTAGCCTACGATGAAGTTTTGAACTCGTCAGAAATTTACCAAGATTATTCGATGTTACATTATGTGAGAGTAACAGTGATAGAGACCAGAATTATACGGTGTTATAGTGATTAATAACAGCAATGACTGTGAATAGGGTTTTGCAGTGTTACAATGAGTGATACGGTAGTAACAGTGACCAGAAAATGCTTGGTTGCTCTTGCCATGGATATCTGACCCATATTTGTGACAGCACATGTTAGGTACAAGGAGTAATGAGTGTTAAGAGTTGGTCATTGGAGGATAAAAGGTGCTTCCGAACTATGTGCGAATAATCCAATATGCAAGTTTTGATGCCTCAGACATGGAGGAAAAACAAAGTGGGGCAAGTTGGTGATTAAATGACTGAAAGTCTTCCATGTTCGTTGTATAGAAGTGTTTGAAAAAAAAAAAGGAAAAAATCCTAAAGTGAAGGGCCGTGTCAAGGAAAGTCTGTACCATTACAGTATTTAGCGTTGTAATGTGCGTGATGTGCAGGATTATGTACCATAATGTGTAGCTACAATGTGTGACGCTCGGCCTACCTTAGCAGCCACGTGTTGAGCGACGTGCGCGTACTGTGCTGTACAAGTTGTCAGCCACCATGCTGCAGAAAGGCGGGTTGTGCATATCATTGCAGCATCGTCAACATTTCTACACCACCACTTCAGAGGTCAGTTCATTTCGCACGTAAAAAGCTAGCAGATATCACAATACCTAGGTAATCCAACTATGTATCATCATCATCATCATCATCATCATCATCATCATCATCGTCATCATCATCATCATCATCATCATCATCATCATCATCGTCATCATCATCATAAACAATCAATATTCCTTTGGCTTCATATAGGAGAATAGAATTTACTTTTTTGCCTTTATGTTATTACAAATATAACATTATTTCCCAGAATATATACCACAACCAAACACATCCAGATCCATAACCAAAACCGCCATATAAGAAACTCATCATCAGTAGTGTGTCACCACAACTCGTCAGTTTTGGCATCATCATCACTCATTATAGTCAAACATCACCGGATACATACCTCATTAGGGCTGTCATGCCAGGAATGATTCACATCAGCCACATTGTGTGTGTGTGTGTGTGTGTGTGTGTGTGTGTGTGTGTGTTTCATAGCCGTCATCATCTAGTTGATTGTTGTGCAGATAACTTTTTGGTGAACTAAGAACATTGTTCTTAATTTTTTGTCGTATTTATTTGATTTCAGGGCTGTGATTGATGTTCTCATGATATAATGCTTGATTTATGTTGAAATGTGCCTTTTTAGTGGCATTCTTAAAATTGTCAGACGGTAGCAGAAATGAATTTAGAAAATTAAATAGTTAACTTGAAGGAGTTATTGAAGTTATGAAGTGTATTTACGCCTTTCGATACGAGAGATCCCATGCTGTATAAAGCCTTGTGTAATGGTAACAAGATTAACATTAAAACCCATTCATGATGAAAGTCCTTTGTCAAGAAGAGCAATATCGTCTGCCTTTTGCTAGAGAAAGCCCTTCATCTTCCGGCAAGGCGCGCGCACACGCGCACACACACACACACACACACACACACACACACACACACACACACACACACACACACACACACACAATCACTAATCACCCCAATAAACAAGGCCCGGCTCCCATAAGCAATTGCCGCCAACCGTAATAACACCAAAATGACAATTAATTCACGGGTTGTATCTCCCCCGGCCTGTCCGCCACTGATATGTTGTCTGGCAACCATTGGACGTAGATAAACAAACAGCGATAAACCATGGGCTTGTATGTCGCTGTGCTTCGGATTGTTGTTGTGCATTTGTGATTGGTGTTCTTGTATTGTATTTGGTTATTTATTTGTTTGTTGTTTCTGGCAATCATTTGGACAAAAATAAAAGCCAGTAATAAAGTGCCTGATTATAGCGTTCGTTGGTTGATGCCTAGGTTGTGAGTAGGTTAGTATGTTTCAAGTTATTGCCTTTGATTTCATTGTGAATGTTGCTAATGCTGATGTGTATTTCTTCTGGATGTTGATGTTATTAATATGATTGTGATTTGTGAATTGTGCTGTTGGTTTGTACAAGTTGTCGTACATTTTTTTTTTTTTTAAGTTTTTGAGTTATGCCTGTCCAGTACTTTGTTTTATGTGGTTTATATAATTAGATGTTAGTGTTGGTGTTTTTGTAGGTACGGTAATAGTTCTGGTTTTGTACACTGATTTCTCTTGTAGAATAGTTATTGGTATAATTTGTTTTAGTTATTGTTGTTGACACAAATTTAATTCATTACGACATAATGCATTCTTTTATGGTGTCCTTCCCTGTTTATCTCAGCTTTTCAGCAGGTGTTTTATCTGTCGGGTTGCTTGGCATTAAAAATAAAAGCCATTAAAGCCAGGGCTTTTATTGTGTTTGTTGTTATATGTGGTGGTTGCGTTTGTTTCAAGTTGTAAAATTCTTATTGATCTCTTGTCATTGCTGTTGTTTTCTTCAGTGTTTGTAGTGTGTGTGTTTATACTTGTTGTCGTACTGGATTTGTGTGGTGCGGAATATTGTAGTTGTTGTTGTTGTCGCCACAGTTGTTTTTAGTTCATTGTGTTACAGTATTTTTTTTTTTTAACTCCTGTCATGGATTCCTTTTGTGTGTTGTATTTTTTATTTGTATTTTCATTTATTCAGTTTTTGCTGTTCATTTTTGCTAATATTGTTGCAACTGTTCGCCTGCTTATCCCCCTATTGACGCTGTTCTTGATGAGTAGACTCCCACTACCAGTCTTACCAAGCGGCAACAAGATTCCGTATACACGTATAGTTTCCTGTAAATTAATACTGATACTGATTTATATTCCACTGTGTTTTTGGTTATAGAGCAGAGCATACTTTAATCTCTCTCTCTCTCTCTCTCTCTCTCTCTCTCTCTCTCTCTCTCTCTCGTGTGTGTGTGTGTGTGTGTGTGTGTGTGTGTGTGTGTGTGTGTGTGTATGTGAGAATATCTTGATAAATAGTGTCATTATTGTCGAGTAAAATATAAATGTACTAAGGGATAGGCTGTCAGCGTCACCACCAGTATATAGCACCCAATGTAACTACGGTACATCACTAAACACCTTAATTAAGCAATTAACTCGCTATCATACCGTTTGTATATACTTTGTCTTATGTCAATATCTCGTAGGAATGTGCTTTGTACATATGAGTATGATTGTCCTTAATTTCTTCATAGCAAAATATATATATAACCTATAAATGCAGTAAATATCCATTTTTTTCCCTTCCTCTGGCGACTGAAGTTTCCCATGAAAACATTATTTGGTTAATTTGAGTATGCTTTGTCAAACTGACTTTCACCTCCGGGAAAATCCCCATTACGGATGAAATTCTCATGATCCCAACGATAATAGTGATTTTTAAAGATAAAAAATTCTATACGACATAACCTTGGCATTATTCTGACTTTGGCACCTTTGTGGCCTTACTTTGACACACTTCTAAAAGGAAGGGAATGGAGATCTCATCTAAGCCAGGCCTAATCAATAGTACCTATCCTTAGCGTCCTCCGCACCTAATCTTGGCATCCTTCAAACCATCTTTGCTATCATTTCAACCCGTCTTGGTAGTTTATATTTCCATTTCCGCGACAAATAAAGACAACGAAAGGGGCATTGAGAGGATATTAGCCTGTATAAATATACACTTTTACTCCCTGTTCCCATTTCCACGCCTTCCAAATCGTTCTGCGTTCACGGTTCGATCAGCACACACCACTCCCTCATCTGCTTCCTTCTCCACCTTCGTTTTTCTACCCCCATTCTCCCTTCATGTAATTGTTTTCGCCATCTCCCTCGACACTCTCCTAATCTTACCATGTTACCCTGCCACTACCACACGCTATCTCACACACCTTCTCCCTCCTCCACACGTCCCCTCTGCCACCCTCCCTCCCTCACAACCACCTGTAGCGGCAGTAAGGGCTGGTAACCCCGGCTGTTATCATGATATACCGTACGGCGCCCTAACCATGACTGCACCCAGCCTCCACCACACTTTCACACCGGTGCCGGATCATCGCACAGTTTTAACCCAACCACACTGTTACACGGCTGTCTTCTTCGCCTTCCGCTGCTTTGCCCATGTTTATATATATGTTGTCGCTGTTTCTGACCAGTCGTCTCCATTCTCCTCTGTCCAAATGCACCCCCTGGCATATTCTTCTCCCTCATATCTCGCTGTATACAGTCCATCCACCATCTCCGCCGACCTCTTGTCCGTCTACCCTCCACTTCCATGCCCATCACTCTTCTACCCACATAGTCCTCATTCCTTCTCATTACATGTCCGTACCATTGTAGTCGCCTCTCCTGAACCTTCTTTGAGATTTCCATGATCTTAATCGTTCCCCTAATTCTCTCATCCCTGATCTTATCCATTCTCGTGACTCCGCTCATCCATCTCAGCATCTGCATCTCCGCCACCTCCAGCTTCCTCTCCTGAGACTTCTTTATGGACCAAGTTTCCGAACCTTATATCATGCAGGCCTTACCACTGTTTTATATACTTTTCCTTTCACTCCTGCACTGATTTATTCCATCACATAACACTCCTGACATATCCCTCCAGTTTCCCCATCCTGCCTGTATCCTGTGGTTAATTTCTGTATCCAGTCCGCCGCCAGCTGTTATATTCGAGCCCAAATATTTGAACGTCCCAACTCTTTTCAACTTTTCTCCTAGCAAACTCTTATCAACCTGTCCTTCTTCTCCATTAAAGCATAGATATTCCGTCTTTCTCCTACTAATTTTAAGCCCTCTATCCGCCATTTTCTTTCTCCATTCCTCCAACATCCGTTCTACTCCCTCCCTGGTGGTATCCATAAGCGCAATATCATCTGCAAACAACATAACTCATGGAGCCTCTTCAGTGATGCCTCTCCCCAAAGCATCCATTAACAAATCGAGGTTTAGGGACTCAACGAGGATCCCTGATGTAGTCCAACTTTTACTGGAAACTTATGTCACACCAACACAACTTCTGACCCGAGTTCCCACCCGGTCATTCATATCAACCAGTCGCTCATACTTTTCAGAAACGCCCTTCTCCCTCATATATCTCCATGCTTCCTGCCATGACACAGTATCATACGCTTTTTCCAAGTAGACTAACCTGAATATAATCGCTTGGCGGTAGGAAAAATCAAACCATCATCCAGGTATTGGTTAGGGTTTTCAGTCTCTCTATTGTATTACGTAAAGCGTTAAACGATTTACGTCAGCTCAGGGAAATCTCATGACAAAGGTTGAAAATTATGTCGATTAAAATATTGGCCAGAATTAGAACCTTACGTTCCTTTCCAGCCACTAGGAAGCTCTTATATTCACTCGAAAGAAAACAAAAGGTTGAACTTATTTTTCTTCTTTTTACTTTCCTTATATTCCTCCTTGTATCCTGCTACTACTACTGCTTCCTTTTCGGTCCTGTTCTCTTCCTCTCCGTTTTCTCTTTCCCGGTCCATTATCCCCTCTTAATCCCTGCCTCGTTCTTTTTTCTTCATACTCCTTTTTCTGTTTTCATCATACCCCTTTTCCCTTCCCTTTTCCACCCTGTTCGTTGTTACTTCGTTCATATTGTCCATTCCTCCTTCCTTCTGTTTTTCGCTTTCATTTCCTCAATTATTTTTCCAACTTTTTTCTCACTCTTCCTTTTCATGTTACTTATCCTTTTTTTTTTTTTTTTTTTTCCAGTCCCTCTCTTTCCGTCCAAATTATCTTACCAACTGCTTTCTCCCTCTCCCATTTCAGTCATTCTACGTCCCTCTTTTCCTTTTCTCTCCTACTCCTTCTTCCTCTCCCATTTCAGTCCTTCTTCCCTTCCTTTTTCCTCTCCCTTCTCTCCCTGTTCTTTTTCCATTACGGTACTGCTTCCTGCCTTACCTTCTTACTTAGTCCATCTCCATCCCACTGCTGTCTTCCTCTCCTTTTTGCAGTTCTCTCTCTCTCTCTCTCTCTCTCTCTCTCTCTCTCTCTCTCTCTCTCTCTCTCTCTCTCTCAGCCGTACCTCTTTACTCGTCATGTTAATTTTGTTGTCTTTGTCTCTCTTGCTCCTCGTTCATTTGTTTTTCCCTCTTGTTCGGGGGTCTTAGGATAAATTATTTTTACACATAATGTATTATTTGTTTCCTTGTGGATGGTTTATTAATTAGCGTAAAAAACACACACCAGCAAAATAGCACTCTTATACTACCCTTTCCAAAGAAACAAAATGTAATCCATTATAATGGATGGTCAGTGTGCAGCTCCCATGTAAATAATAAATAAATAAAATAGTATATATATATATATATATATATATATATATATATATATATATATATATATATATATATATATATATATATATTGTGTGTGTGTGTGTGTTTTCTCCTTTTAGACTTATCATAAGAAATTGCATTCATGGATTTCATTAACAAAGGATTAATAAAAATAAAGCAGGGAGCATCAGTTTAAAAACATTCAGAGGAGTATGTTCAGTCCTTAAATCCCGGCATCAGCTCCACATAATGCCTCCCCAGCATAAACATTCTCGGTGTTGTGAGCAACTGATTGCATATAATTCTCGGCCGTAAGTGCATTATTCAGTAATGTTGCGAGGAAGTTGCTGTTTAGTTTTTGGCTTAACTTCACAGCGGAAGTTTTTCCTGAACTGAATATAGCCTAGCCGTCTGACGGACGTAACTCTAAGGGTAAAAGGCGTTATAGTGCTGTAAAAGGACATGATGATTTTTTCAAACCCTTCCACACGAGAGGCCTTTCTTAATCAGAACAAAACAGTATAGCAGTATCAGTAATAATGTATATAAAACGTCATGGTACTTAAGAAGTTAATAGAAACTGTTTGTAATCCCTTCTCAGTGGAGTCTGTCCTAAGCTGAGTAATATCGTGTGGCCGTGTCAAGAATACGTAGAAAAGACATGATAGTTCTATTAGGCTGAATTAGAGAGCTACGAATAGGACAGTGGCTTAAAATGGGGAGAAGTGATGGTGAATGGAGAGGGAGTGGTGATGATAGAGTGAGTGGTGATGATAGAGTGGTGGTGATGGAGAGGGAGTGATGGTGATGGAGAGGGAGTGGTAGTAATGGAGAGGGAGTTATTCTGGTAGAGAAAGAAGGAGGTGGAAGTATTATGTGAAGGGATAATAGTGGAACAGAAGACCAAGATCAGTGTGGAAGGATTGTATGGAGGAGTATTGGAGGGAGAGATGATCAAGAACAAGGTGGATGAATTATGTATCGGGGTATACAGTAGAAGGAAGGGAGGGTCGTGAAGAAGGTTGACATTTTACCCAAGTGGAGGAGTACAAGAGAAAGGAAAGTCATCCCTTCATTTCCCAGTCAGATCCGCTCTTTTCTCTTCTTTTTATTATATTTATTTATTTTTTAATATCCCTTCCCTCCCCCTCCACCAAATCCTTTCTTATTTCTACCATATCCTACCCTTGCGGCTGGTGTCTTTTCCTGTCTTCCTTGCATTTTTCACCATTTATCCCTTTCCTTCTCTGTGCCTTCCCCTCTTCTGTCTGCCTCACCACCCATTCCCCTTCCACTGGCGGTCCCTACACCAATTCCCCGCTGTACCGTATATCCCTGGATCAAACTGTTTCTCTCTGTCACGCACACACACCACTTTGCCAAACGCCACCTGCCGCCTCTCCTTCCCTCCCTGTGTCTTGTTCTTTCTTTGTTTCTTGTTTTTCATTGCTTTTCCATCTTCCTTTCAGTCCTCGTAGTCAGTTTTTCTTTCCTTGTTTCTTTTTCCTTATCCCGTTTTCATTCCATTTCATCCATTACTTTGATTCCTCTTTTCTTCTCTTCCGTTCTTTTTCGTCATCTCTGGCTTTTCATTGTTTCCTGTTACTTGGTTGTTTATCTTTTCCTCTGTTCATCCCATTGTCATTCCTTTTATCTTTCTCCTTGTTTTTTTTTTTTTTTCGATTTTCCTTCTATTCCTTCTTCTTTATTCCAGTCTTCTTCCTGTCCTTCCTCTTCCTCGCATCTTTTTGTAAACTGCACATTCATTTTCTATTTCTTTCTTGCTTTTTCTTCGTTTTTCTTACTGACTCTTTTATTCTCATGCTCTTGCTGGTTACTTTTCAAGTGCTCATTTTTTAAAATGCACTATTTATGTTTTTCTTTTATTTCTTTCTCTCTTGTATGCGGCCTTCATGGATTTGGAGAAAGCTTATGCCAGGGTGGATAGAGAAGGATTGTGGAAAGTATTAAGAACATATGGAGTAGATGGGAAGTTGCTGAAGGCTGTGAAGATTATGTATGAGGGTGCTAAGGTTGCAGTGCGTGTGGATAGTGAACTGAGTGAATTTTTCTATTTGAAGGTTGCATTGAAACAAGGATGTGTTATGTCTCCATGGTTGTTCAGTCTGTATATGGATGGGGTTATAAAAGAGATGCAAGGTAGGGCAGTGGATGTTGGAGCAGCCCTAGTGAGAGAGGGCAGTGTTTGGAAACTACCTGTACTGTTGATTGCAGATGATACTGTGTTGTTAAATGAAGACGAAGGGGAGCTGCAAGGCTTGGTGAATGAGTTTGGGAGTGTGTGTAAGAAACTGAATCTAAAGGTGAATGTAGGGAAGAGTAAAGTTATGGTCTTCGAGAGAAATGAAGTCAGTGAATGTACAGTGAGACTGGATGAGGAAGAAATGGAAAATGTGAGTGCATTTAAGTACTTGGGTAGTGTGGTGAGTAAGGATGGACGTTTGGAGGGTGAAGTGCTTGAAAGGGTACAACAGGGAGGGAAGGTTGCTGGTTCTTTGAGAACAGTGATGAGAAACAGGGAAGTGATCAAGGAAATGAAAAGGCTACTACATGACAGTATTGTGATACCAACTCTAACGTATGGTAGTGAAACTTGGACCTTGCTGGAGGGACAGAAGTCAAGAATGAGAGCATTGGAAATGAGTTATTTGAGAGGAGCATGTGGAGTCACATGGAAAGACAGACTGACAAATGAGGAAGTGAAGGAACGTTGCATTGAGGCTGTTGGACAATATTCAAAATAAAGCCATTAAATTAATCAATAATCCTGCCATTACGCGGGACCTTCCTCCATTATCAGTACGTAGAGACGTTGCTTCTTTAGCGTTATCTTATCGATAATTTTACCGTAAATGGTCTGACGAACTGGCTTCAATTGTTCCTCCCCTTCACATTTTCTCCCGAAATACTCGGGCAGCTGGGAGCGCCCATGAACTCACACTCTCTCCCCAGGAATGCAGAACCTCTGCTTATCAAAATTCATTTATCCCCAGAACTACTACTCCCTGGAATTCACTTCCTGGGAGTTGTTTCCCACAAACGTTTAATCCACTTCAATTTAAATCCAGTTGTTATAAATATTTTACGAATGGAGGATGCCTTTAGGCACATGGACTTATTTTTTTTCCTTTGTTTTTCCTTCCTCCGTCCATTATTAAAAATATAAAAAAAACGTTATGGTGTGGATGTGGATGTGATAGGAAGTGTTAGGAGAAACACACTGAGGTGGTTTGGACATGTGAAGAGGATGGAGAGCGAGAGACTTAAGAGAAGAGTGTATGTAATTGAGGAGGAGGGGAGGGAGAGGGAGCGGGAGGCCAAGGATGAGATGGAGGGATGGAATGAAGAGGTATATGAGAGAGGAGGGTGTGAGCTGGGAGCAGGACAGTGAAATGGCGGGGGACAGGGCGACATGAAGGCGATTTGTTTGTGACCACCCCTTACAGGATTGAGGCGTCTGGCAATAGATAGATTGATTGATTTCTTATTATTAACCTTTCTTCATTCCTTTCTTCCATTTTGCATTTGTTTTGTACTTGTTTTCAGTCCTTTCCTTTGCCTTGTTATTTTGTCCTTTCAGGCATTTCCCCTTCCTTTCTTCCATTTTTCAGTTGTTCTTTCTTGCTTTCTCTCTTCTTTCTTTTGCGTCTGTATCCATTCAGTTCATCCTCTCGTCCATTTTTCCTTTCTTTGCTCGTTTTTCTGTACCTCTGTACACCCCAATTTCCTTCCCTTAGGTACTTTCTCGTTCTCAGTCAGTCTTCCTTGAGTTTATCTCCCCCTTTTTTTACACTTTTTCTCCTTCCCCTACATACTTTTCCTCTATACTGACTTACCTCATCTTTCCCTCCTTTCCCCAAACGCCTCGGTGGCTTAGTGATAGAAGTCATGGAATAGAGATGGCCGTACTTTAATGCGCTACCATTCGAATCCTAGAATTTTTTTTTTCCTCAGGTAAACGCTGCCATGGACGTAAAAATGGTCTGTTACGGCATAGGTGACGTGAACAGTGGTAGCCGAACTGCAGATCTAAAACGGATAGGCCTATGAGACTGACTTTTGTGGTATTGTTATGTTTCTTTCTGTTGACCTTCCTCCTTTCCACATACCCTTCCATTCATCCTCCTTCCCTATCTTTTTCCTTCCATCCCTTTCTTTCTCTTTCCCTTCCTCCTTCAATTCTTCCCTTCCTCCCTCTTCCTTTACTTTCTATCTCCTACCATTTTTTCTCCCCTCCCTCCATTTTTTCCTCCTTTCCATCCTCATGTTCTCTTTTTTCCCTTCCCTCATCCCCTTCTCCTTTTCTTCCTCCCGTCCTTCTTCCATTTCTCCTCATTTCCTTTCCTCCCTCCTTTTTCACCTCCTTCCATTTTTCCTTTCCTCCCATCCCCTTTTTCTTCCTCCTTCCCATCTTCACATCATCTTTTCCATCATTCTCTCATTCCTTCCCTTCCTACCTCCTTCCCCTTCTACTTCCCTCCCCTCCGCCCTTCTTCCTTTCCTTTCTCAGTTACCGGAACTCTTTCGCTCGCTTCCCTTTTCGCTTCCCTCTGACCTCTCCTTTTCTCCTCCTACCCTACTTCCCTTCCTTCATTTCTTTCTCACTTCTTTCCTTCTTCGAGACCTTCTCCTCCTTCCTGTTCTCTCACCCCTTTCAATACTGTCATTCATCTTTTCTTTTTCTTTGTTTCCCTTCCTTTCTCATTCTCCCTGATCTTTCCTGCATCCCTTACCCTTTCCGTCTTCTTCATATTTCCTTAACTGTCTCCCCTCCGCCTCATCCCTTCTACCTTTTTTCCTTCTCGTCCTGCTTCCCTTCCTCCTCCCACGAGCAGTCATGCGCAACTGGTGAGAAAGTCTACAATTAAGTTGCGAAAACGTCGTCCTTGGGGTTTTATTCTATTTCACTGATGTGACAAATTAAAAACAGGACGTAATGCCGTAAATTGTGCAATATAGAATAATATAAAACCTCATGAACTGAATATAATAATGTTGTTAGTGTTGATTTAGGGGTCAGGAGATATGTAAATGACAAAGTATGAAATGTGCACCTGTTGTTTGCTATGTCTTGTATCTGAGATTACAGTATATGTGAGCATCAGATGAGAGTTGAAGGTCTTAGTGAGGAGACAGACGTATGTGGCTGTGTTAGTCAGTCAGTGAGTGTCAAAGGAGTCGGAGTTTGTACTTGATAACTGGCACCCTTATGAAAGCAAGATGGCATGGCAATTTGCAAAACTGTATCTCCCCATCAGTATTCCAGACAGTCGGATTTACCCTGTATCTCTGTGGAAGGAGGTATCTTTTGAACCGAATACCTCGATCCTGTCCGGCGGTATCAGTAATACAATAGTGAGGTTGTCATGATACTGGGAAAATAAATTACAGTATATATATATACAAAAGAGTATTGATGTGAAATATACACAATTAATAACTTAAGAGGATATTTGAAGCCCTCTAAGCCCACGAGAAACAGCCCCCCCCCCTTCTCTCTCTCTCTCTTTCTCTCTCGTTTCTGTTTACCCTCCTCTTGAATTCCCCCCCCCCTCCTCCTCCATACCCAGGCATCTTGCGGTCATGAAAGGTTGAATCCTCCTAAACACGTCGTGGAAACTTTACCCTCGCTGCTCACGGGGGGGGGGGAGGAAGGGAGGGAGGGAGGGAGGGAGAAGAAGAGGACATACACAGGAGGAGGAGGAGGAGGAGGAGGAGGAGGAGGAGGAAGAGGAGGAGAAGATGGATAAATGAAGAGAGAGGAAAGACGCATAAATAGAAGAAGAATGACAGGATAAAGAAGAGGAGGTGGAGGAAGAGAGGGAGGGAGAGGAATGGAGACTACACATAATGCAGAAGAATGAGAGGAGGAAGAGGTCGAGGGGAAAAAAATAAGATGTAATATGCCTTATTCGTGTATGTTTAGTGAAAACGCGTAATAAAATTTTATAAGTCGGCAACAACACAGCCCACTGCCTGCTATTCCCAACAGAGAGACCAAGCCAAACACAGCTGTCACTAAAGTGTCACCGTAAAGGCGTTAAATGTTAAGTACTCGTTCAGTAATCCCACACTATCCCTAGAAAGAGTGTTAAAACGTCTGAAAGTTGCTCCAAAAATATTATCGTTGAAGTTTGTGTAATTTTTTGAACATCCTTAGAAATATTGCTAAGATCTCTGTAATTACGAGCGAGCGCAAAGAGCGAAGTGATGTTTACTCTCAGCTGAGGAATGAGCGGCCCGACACGACACGGCCCGACCGGGATGGTTTTCAGAGGCTAACAACTTTTCCATGATGTGAGGTGGAGAAGAGATTCTTTCAGCAGATAGTAAATACATTCGATAAATTTTGTTTACACCTATATATATTTACTCATGAGACCAAAGAAACCCCTTGGAATCCCAGCTTTCCAAGGAAATGTACAGAGAAGCTTCAATTGACATATTCCACAATGAAAGCGAATTTTAAAAGATTTCCTGTTATAACACTTTTTTTTTTTCGCATGAATTCTAATAATTAAATATCAAATATTACGCTCATAATTTTACATGATTTTTTTTTTTTTTTTTTTCAATGTTTAGGGGGTGAAATCAGCAAGGGTAGTCGCCCCATTTCTGGGTTTTATCATTCGATCAATAGCCACGCGTTTACCGACGCAGTTCGTTGACACGGCAAGTCGGAGGCAGAGAAGTGAACATTGCGCGTGTGATAAATGCCACGGCGCTTCGGTATATGCATATCCTGATGGAAAACATGAGAGAGAGAGAAAACGTGAGAAAGTAAATATTTTAGCTCAGTTATTATTCTGTTATTGTTTAATTAGGTCGCCAGAAATGTTGAAAGTGTACACCAAAATGAAATTATGATGACAGGCATATGCAATAACGCTCGCTCACTCGTCACGCGCTCACGAGGCGTAATTTACTGGTATATCAGAGAAAATTACTAAAACTCACTCCGAGAACACATCCCCCCCTCCTACCAGTCCCTCCTCCCCAGCTGTGATCCCACTCCGATCCCATCTTGCACATTTCTCTTGACTCATCCACACACTCGTCCCACTTTCAATCGCACCACCTACCTTTACCCCCCCTACCAGACACTTCCTGTCGGCACACACACACACACACACACACACACACACACACACACACACACACACACACACACACACACACACACACACACACACACACACACACACACACACACACACACACACACACACACACACACACACACACACACACACACACACACACACACACACACACACACACACACACACACACACACACACACACACACACACACACACACACACACACACACACACACACACACACACACACACACACACACACACACACACACACACACACACACACACACACACACACACACACACACACACACACACCAATATCTTTACCCACCCACCCACAAACACCCGTATCACTGGTGCTGGAGTCTGGTAGGTGTATAGTTTACACCCCCAGTGGTAAAATATACGACATTCAATATGCCATGCTATTATAACTTCTGGTCTGGGTGGCGAAAACACAAGCCTGGGAACTTTTACCATGGCTGGCGATTTTGGCCTGCTTGGAGAGAGAGAGAGAGAAAGAGAGTCCCCAAACACAACCACAAGCTACTTTTTTTTTTTTTTTTATGTGTCCGACTCTGGGCATAGGATTCACAGCCTGCTCCCAAGGCCCAGTAGTTCTACATACCATACTGTACACCTCTACATGTCACCACTTCGGTGCTAACAGCCACCATCCATACTGAATACATGCTAGGGCTGACTCATACAGGACTGGTGTATTGGTATTAACGGGGGTATTTTTACATGTCGGCAGGTCTTCTGGTAGATCAGTAAAGTCTGATTTTTATGAAATTCAAATCCTTAAGCTGTTCCTTGCCTCAGCGGGGATTTGAACCTGGGTCCAGTAGGACAGCAGGCCACCTCTCTACCGATTGAGCCACCGCCTCTCCCACGAGGTGGTTCAGCTCAATCCTTTGAGTATGATAACTTTTTATCGTCCGCCTTTACCAAGGCAGAGCGATAATGTATTTGCCTGCCTCTGTGTGTCTGTTGGTGTGTATAATTCACTGGCTCGGTCAAGATCACGTGTTGGTTGTGATCATGAGCATTTTTTTACCCTCCCGGGAGAGAGCTGAGAGCTCATGTAGTCCTACCTAAGGGCAAAGCCTTGACCTTTACACACGCACACACCATCCTCTTGCTCGAGGGGGACAGTAACCACCAACTTCGTCAGTGAAAGTTTTCGCATCCAGAGCAAGCCGCTCTCACCGAGCATCTTAGCAGATGCTAGGTGAGAGCGTTACCACTGAGCCGGCGAATGTGTGTGTGTGTGTGTGTGTGTGTGTGTGTGTGTGTGTGTGTGTGTGTGTGTGTGTGTGTGTGTGTGTGTGTGTTTGTGTGTGTGTTCCCATTATATCTCATGAACGGCTTGAGCTATCAACATGAAACCTTCGGGGTATCAAGATATGGCCAAACTCTTGCAACCCTCCCCTCCCAGAGGATGGAACCCCTGCCCCTCCATGGAGGGGCGCAGCCCCCCAGTCCCCTCAGGGGCAGCGAATTTAAAACACTGACCCTATGCCTCAGCTTCATCCTTCCAATATGATGACATTTCTATTTTTTTTCCTCTTTTTTTCTAACTCTTCTTTCTGAGGAGTAGACTGTAGCACCAGTCGAGCAGGGCAGTACTCCCGAGGTGGATGGAAAGCTGATGACAGGGAGTGCTGGTGCTCCCGTTTCATCAGCCCTCAGGACTAGTTCCTGACCATCCCCCTTTGCTGAACTTTTTCAGTGTCTCAGTTACACAGAGAGTAGGCCAGCATGCTCTCCAGTACAAATTTCTCTAACTATCTTCACCAAACTACATGCACAGTACACACTACACTTCCTTTTCCAAAATTCAGAAAATTATGGCGTCTCATCACCAAGCCTCGGAGTCCCCAGGGGGGGGACCATAAATGCCCCCACCTTCCGCCCCTCCCCCGGTGACGACTCGAGGTGCCTGGAACCACTGTCTGACTCTCTTCTTCTTCATTTCTGCAACATTCGTGGCCTTTCCTCTAACTTTCGCTCTGTTGAGCACCACCTCTCCTCTAAACCTCACCTTCTTTTTCTAACTGAGACTCAGCTGTCTGAGGCAACTGACAGCAAACCCTTTTCTGTATCCTCCTACTTTCTCTATACTCATTTCAAAGCCAAAGGTGGCTGTTGTGTATATATACCCAACAACTTATCTTGCTCTCGTGTTCCTGAACTTGATTCTTCTGAATTCTCTACACTCTGGCTTCGGCTTTCCTGTCATTCTCTGACTAAATATATCTGTGCTGTTTACTTATCCCCTAATTCTACTGACTATCAAAAATTCTTCGACTATCTTACTTCTACGATGGAACACATTCTATCCATTTCTCCTTTCTCTGAAATCTCCATTCTAGGAGATTTCAGTGTTCACCACCACCTTTGGCTCTCCTCTCCTTTCACGGATCCACCTGGTGAACAAGCCTACATCTTTTCTATCCTTAATGACCTAGAGAAGCTTGTACAGCACCCTACCCATATCCCTGACCGCCTTGGAGAGAGCTCGAACATACTTAACCTCTTCCTCACAACTAATCCTTCTGCTTACTCTGTTAATCTTTTCTCTCCGTTGGGCTCCTCCGATCACAACCTTATCACCTTAACCTGTCCTATCACTCCGGTACGGCCTGTGGACCCTCCAGGGAAACGTTGTCTGTGGCATTTTGGAGCCGAGGACTGGGAGGCCCTCAGGCAGTACTTCTTTGATTTTCCCTGGAATGATTATTGCTTCCATGGTCAGGAGCCATCTGAGTGTGCCATGCGCATTACGGAGGTTATTCAATCGGGCATGGAAGCATACATTCCTTTCTCCTATCCTTTGACTAACGCAAGAAAGCCTTGGTTTAATCACGCTTGTTCTAATGCTGTCTGCAACAAGGAGAGGGCCTACAAAAGGTACCGGAGCCAACCCACCCCTGAATCACATCATCTTTATGTTTCTGCCCGGAATCGTGCTAAGTCTGTTCTTCGCTCTGCTAAAAATAATTTCATCCGTACTAAATGCTCTCAACTCTCGAACTCGAATTCTTCCCGCTCCTTCTGGCACCTTGCCAAAAACCTTTCTAACAACTTTACCTCATCATCCTTCCCTCCTCTTTTCTACTCTGATGGTTCTGTAGCTATTTCTTCTACTGATAAAGCAGATCTCTTCACACAGACTTCCTCCTCCAATTCCACCTTAGACGATTCTGGTGCTGTTCCTCCATCACTTCCCCCCTCTGACTTCTTCATGGCTGACATTAAAATTTCTTCAGCTGATGTATTTTCTGACATCACTGGCCTCAGTATTAATAAGGCATATGGGCCTGATGGGATCCCTCCTGTTGTTCTCAAGAACTGTGCTTCTGTGCTTACACCATGCCTAGGCAAACTCTTTCGCTTTTGTCTGTCAACTTGTACCTTTCCTTCTTGCTGGAAGTTTGCTCTCATTCAGCCAGTCCCAAAGAAGGGTGACCACTCCCAACCCTCCAACTATCGTCCAATTGCTTTAACGTCCTGTATTTCAAAAGTTTTCAAGTCAATTCTCAATAGAAAAATTTTAAGGCATCTTTCCTATCACAACATTCTTTCTGATCGTCAGTTCGGGTTCCATCAGGGACGCTCCACTGGCGATCTTCTCACCTACCTTTCAGACTCCTGGTCATCCTCCTTTCGGGACTATGGCGAAAGCTTAGCCATTGCAGTTGACATCTCAAAGGCTTTCGATCGAGTCTGGCATAAATCTTTAATATCCAAACTGCCCTCCTACGCTTTCTATCCTTCTATCTGTGCCTTCATCGCTAGCTTCCTTTCTGGTTGTTCTATAGCCGCTGTTGTAGACGGCCATCGTTCTTCTCCTAGATCTATTGACAGTGGTGTTCCTCAGGGCTCTGTCCTATCACCAACTCTCTTCCTTTTATTCATCAATGATCTTCTAAGCTGTACATCTAACCCTATCCACTCATATGCTGATGACTCCACCCTTAACCTTTCCATTCGGTTCCCGCAATGCCCATCTCAACAGCTACTTCAACAAACAAGGGATGAGGGTATGGCACACCTAATGTCTGACTTGGCTTGTATCTCTGACTGGGGTAAAAATAATATGGTTGTTTTTAATGCATCTAAGACTCAGTTCTTACACCTATCAACCCAACAAAATCTTCCACAGGTATACCCACTAATGTTTAATAATATTCAGCTTAATCCTGCATCATCCTTGAACATGCTTGGGGTTTCATTTACTCGGGACTTATCTTGGAAAGATCATATTACATCTCTTGTAAAATCTGTTTCCAAGAGATTGGGTGTGCTAAGCCGACTCCGCTCTTTCTTTACCCCTGCACAATTGTTGACTCTATACAGGGGTTTTATCCGCCCCTGTGTGGAGTACAACTCTCATGTGTGGGGAGGCTCCCCACATACAGCTCTTCTCAATAGGGTGGAGTCAAAGACTTTTCGTCTCATTAACTCTCCTCCTCTTACTGACTCACTTCAACGTCTGTCTCTTCGCTGCACTGTTGCATCTTTATCTCTTTTCTATCGCTACTTTAATGGTCACTGCTCCTCTGAACTGTCTGCTTGCATTCCTCCACCTCTACGACGGGCGCGTAGCACCCGTCTAGCAGCAAACTCTCATCCCTTTTCTGTCCAACTCTCTAATGCAAGAGTTAACCGTTACTCCCAGTCTTTCATTTATGCAACAGGTCAACTCTGGAACTGTCTCCCTCTGTCTGTATTTCCTGCTGCCTATGATCTCCAGTCTTTCAAACGCAGTGTGTCCAGGCATCTCCAAATGATTGGATCTTGAATTTGGTTCTCTATCGTATTTTGTTTTTCTCTTGGAGGGAACTGTTACTGCGGGTTCATGGCGTTTGATTCCTTCTTTCTCGCATTAAAAAAAAAAAAAAAAAAAAAACAGGCTAGTTTATTCTGCTTGGAAGTTACCTTAAGAACTGGAATATTTGATGCAACATACAGGAAACTTTCACTACAAGGCTGGTCTAATTTAAATACAATCGTCCGAAAATGACTCACATAAGATATTAAAGACGTCCCCGTAGTGAAGAAGTTACAATAACTTTCCTCCTGCCTCGGTTTTCTCAGTCCCTCCGTGCTATCCGGTGAGACAGCGGTTCGCATTTAATTAATTTATCTGCCGTGAGGAATGGAAGGACAGAATAAACGGAGGGAAGTAAATATAACACAAACTGAAAGAAACTACATGATATTAGTATTTTATTATCCAGAACGGAGTTTTAGATCGGGAATCAAATCTACTCCAGCTTCGTTTTCTGCTCAATAATTTATTTAAGTTTATGATTGTAAGTTTGAAAATGATTACGTTGAATTCACATCTCTTTAATGGAGAGGGATTTTGAAATATGTGGGACCTAGCGATTAGCTGCACAGGCAAGACTTGTGGTGTGTGACACGATCATGGATAAGGGGTTGTGTAGAGCAGTCAGAGCAATGATCATATTTTCTTCAGTTTATAAGGGTGCATATATTCCTTCGTTGCATATTTCTTTATACACAACGTTAACATTCTCTTGTGTTATTCATACAGACCATGTCAGTTTAAAAAGGTGTATCATGCAAGAATGTATCATCTTCAGCACAACGAACTTTTTTCCGGAGAAGAACGCTTGTATTGTTGTTGAATCAGGTTCAGTGCGATGACAACTATTGTATTCTAATCTCAGTCACCACCAGCCTATGATGAGTGTGGGAGCAGTTTCGCAATGAAAGGGTTAAGATATATAGTGGAAGTATTGTATTTGTTAGCCTACATCTTTTGTTAATCCATCTCAGTACGAGAGATCTTTCCTAAGCTTAAAAAAAATAGACGGTGTGAAGGTAGAACAGATTAACAAAAGACGTCATGGTGCTGAAAGGCCTAAAAGCAATTAGTTTTATTACTTATATGGTGCCCTGTAAATTAAACTGTGTGGGTTGTAGCCTGGGACGGGGCAAGAATGAAAAGGTGTGACTTTCGGTGGAGATGGGTAATTCAGAGACGATCGGGCCCGGCATCCCTCGTGTTCACTGTGCCTCCCTCGCTTATTCTGGCTCTTGCACAATCTCTGCCGCCCTGCCATCCCTCCCTTCCCTACTTTCCTACTGCTCTCTTTCCTCTCGCCGTGCCTTCTACGCTGGTCCTCTATTCATGTATATTTTACATTTCTCCCCCCATCCTCTGTACCATTTTTCAATTTATCATCCACAAATCATCCTTTCCTACTTTCCCTCTTCACCTCTTCGTCATTTTTGTAGTTTTCCCACTGAGCCACATCCAGGTATGAAACAGTTAGCAAACCAATCCTTTCTTTATTTTGAATTTCGAGCGAACAACTCTGAAACCACATCCAGCCACATCCAAAAGTGTTATGTGGTGTTCCTTAGTGTACAGAGGCAGTAAATAAAGCCATCAAATGAAGAGATACAACATTAACAGGTAGGCCATTGGAATTAAGTTAGAAAATATTATACTCAACTCTTATATTGCTGCCAGTGACATCACAGGTTACAGTCAGATCTCAGGTCTCAGCCAATCTTTAATCCAGATACAATGCTCAGTTAAGGAATGAGGGAAGGATTGTTAAGCAATGGTCAGAAGCATATGTGTCGAGGTTTGTATATGAGGGCACTCACCATCCACTCACTCGATGTAGTGCTGCTTTGGGTGTCTGCCCTTTCCTCTCTTCCATCCTTCCTCTTCTGTCTTTCATTCCTTCATTATTTCCTCCTCCTTCTGCCTACGGGTGACTTTACACTCCCTGTCCTGTCTTTCTTTCCTTCATTCTTTCCTCTTCCTTCTGCTTGTCAGTGGCTCTACACTAAGTAACAAGCCAAATGGTTTCCTTACGTTAGGAAACATTTACTACGCTGGGTTGTAACCATATAACCAAATTATTGCGCCTGGTGGTTTAGTGGGTAATTATTGCGCTCCAATCGGATTGAGCCAGTGAAGGTTTATATCCAAGGGTGGCTGGGGTTTATTGCTCACGTAAAGCCACTCAGGGATGAGTGAGGCTGGTCACTTTCATTTTAAATGTCAGGACCAACTTGCCTAGCCCCGGGCTCCTACGCTTTTAATGGGGCAACATAGGATTGGATGATGAATGAATATATATATATATATATATATATATATATATATATATATATATATATATATATATATATATATATATATATATACATATATATATCGGTATTTTTTTTAACCCACTCACTCTTTTTCTTCTGATGTTTTGCATACCCCGCGTTTGGACTGTTCAAATGAACTTGGGAATCCCATGTGTGGTTGTGAAAGGGTGGGGGAAATTGCTATACTGTACTGTGTGTGTGTGTGTGTGTGTGTGTGTGTGTGTGTGTGTGTGTGTGTGTGTGTGTGTGTGTGTGTGTGTGTGTGTGTGCGTGCGTGTGCGCGCGCGCCTTCTTTTTGTTTACCCCTATTATCTCCTTTTCTGTTTACCCTATATCTCACTCATTCTATGTCTGTGATCATCTGCCTATACACCTGTCTGCCTATCCATATTTTTTATGTAAGAAAGAAGGAACGAAAGGTCATACCGGTACCTATTGTTTCATTTGCCTGTAGTAATATTAGAGGTTATGTATGGTTCTTTTTTTGAGTGTCTACTGCTCTGCCATCAGGGGTTCAGTTCTTATACAGGTATATTATGAAGCTACGAGTAGTTGAAGAGAAATTTTTAACACAGTGTCTTCAGTGGTCAGGTGTCGCTTGGTACTGGATCCATGTTGTTACTCATATTTAACCCAAGGACTCACCGTCCACTCACTCGATGTAGTGCTGCTCTCGGGTGTCTCCCTTTTCCCCTCCTCCATCCCTCTTTCCTTCCATCCTCTTCTGTCTTCCATTCGTTCATTCTTTCCTTGTCCTTCTGCCTATGGGAAACTTTACACTTCCTCTTTTGTCTTTCTTTCCTTCATTCTTTTCTCTTCCTTCTGCCTGTGGATGACTCTACACTGAAAGACAAGCCAAATGGTTTCCTGTACACCAGGAAACCATTTACTACGCTGGGTGGTAACCGTATAACCAAATTTTGGCGCCTGGTGGTTTAGTGGGTAATTATTGCGCTCCAATCGGATTGAGCCGGTGAAGGTTTATATCCAAGGGATGGTTGGGGTTGATTGCTCGTGTAATGCCACTCAGGGATGAGTGAGGCTGGTCACTCTCATCTTAAATGTCAGGACCAACTGCCTAGCCCCGGGCTCCTACGCTCCTCATGGGGCAATGTAGGATTGGATGATAGATGATGGTGACAGATAGATGTCTGATTATTGACACACTTCACGGTCACGCTGTATAGTATATGTATATGTGTGTCTGGTGATGATTTTACATAGCCTATTTATACGTCGTTTATCAATATTTGATTATTTATTTGACTAAGCTTATCTGGTTGTGTGTTCATCTGCCTACACCCATCTGTCTTTATACCCATCCATCCATATCTATACAAGATCAGTTTGTCTGTTTATATTAATCTGTATATGTTTGTCACTGTCTGTCTGTCTATAGATGTCTGTCTGTCTGTTTGTTTCTTCTGTCTGTCAGTTTGTCCGTATATTTATGTGTGAGGTCAATATGTTTAGTTATCTCTCATCCAACTGTCTCTACCACTGTTCCAAATACTTTGTCGCAGTCATCATATTCATCCATCTATCCAAATGTCTGTCATCTTTGTTATCTATCTGACGTCTATCTCTCCACAGTTTATCTATCTGTCTATGTTTCTACCCCTGCGCCCTCAAGCATCCCATTAGAATCCCGCCAGGCTGTCCCTTCCGCTCCAGTGATTCGCAGGAGAGAGAGAGAGAGAGAGAGAGAGAGAGAGAGTTTGTCTGTCCTGATGCGCGTGAAGTTGTGAGAGGAGGATGGCTTGGGGAGCTTCGTGGCAGAATTATGTTGTGTTCCTTACGTAGGGAAAGTGCTCACGGCGACTGGCTATTGAAACTCGGATGTGGAGTGGGGATGGGGATGGGGGGAACAATTGTAGACATCATCCTACGGAAGAGATTAACGGAGATTCAGTCCATTCCCTTCACAACAAGAGGTATCTGCTGAGCTAAATAAAATACGCTGGTGAAAATAGCTGAAAAATAGATATGGAAAAACAGAGTATTTGTGGGTCCGCTTCTCACCCGACCATATCATTCGGTAAAATTCTTGTGAACCTTTTCCTTAATGACAATTTTTACTTATGAATGCTTAATAATCTAATGTACCGGTAGTTAATTAGTATAATTTTTATATTAAAAAGATGTGAGATTAAGGTAACGGATAAGCATAATGTAGTTCATAAAATTTATGGGCAGTAACCCTAGCTACCCCTCTAGCGTATTATATGGTAAACAACCCCACGGTTATCAGTGGGATTCAGACCGCGGTTTATAAGCCACAGGACCACCAGGCGTAAGTTATAGACATGAGAATCGTAAGGTTCAACCCTGAGAATTTCCTAGTGCTGCTTACCCTTAAAATGAAGCCTGATCCAGCCAGTGTAAAACCACAGATTTACGAACCAAATAGTAGTTATTTGTGTGGTTACGGTGAGTGAAGGTGTGGTATTGGTGGAGGGTGGTAGAGGTGTGCAGGTATGGGTGGAGGGTGGTAGAGGTGTGGGGGTGTTGGTGGAGGGTGGTAGAGGTGTGGGGGTGTGGGTGGAGGGTGATAGAGGTGTGGGGGTATGGGTGGAGGGTGGTAGAGGTGTGGGGGTATGGGTGGAGGGTGGCAGAGGTGTGGGGGTATGGGTGGAGGGTGGTAGAGGTGTGGGGGTATGGGTGGAGGGTGGTAGAGGTGTGGGGGTATGGGTGGAGGGTGGTAGAGGTGTGGGAGTACAGATGGAGGGTTGTAGAGATGTGGGGGTATGAGTGGAGGGTGGTAGAGGTGTGGGGGTATGAGTGGAGGATGGTGGAGTTATGAGTGGAGGGTGATAGAGGTGTGGGGATTATGGGTGGAGGGTGGTAGAGGTGTGGGGGTTATGGTTGGAGGGTAGTAAACGTGTGGGGGTTGTGGGTGGAGGGTTGTAGAGGTTTGGGGCTATAGGTGATGGAGGATAACAGAGGTTTGGGGGTTAAGGTGTGTGTGTCAGCGTTGTGTCCATCATACAATCGTCTTGTTATGTGTTCTACTGGTTACTTACGAATGGAGGTGGAAATGGCTGTTATGACTCAGGGTTTATTTAAGTATTGTGCAGATGTAGGCTATGTAGGTAATGTCATAAGTTTTAGTATGATGAATGTCTTTTTTTTTTTTTTTTTTTCTTTTTTTTTTTTGAAGCGCTTGGAACACTATTACCGCTTCAAATTCATCTCGGTCAAGTCTAGCTTGTATTTCAGGCCTAGCCATTAGGATTAATACGTACACAAGTAAACATCCATTCCTTCACTTCCATTAATTCACTAAAATTACGCTCTGAGTGTAGATGTGTTATATATATTATGTACGTGTGAATATTTATGTGAGGTGTGTACATGTGTAATGTGTCCTTATGTGTTTGGAGAATACCCTTAATCGAAAAGAGAACTGCTTCAGCATATATACTCCTTCCTCCCTCCTTCCCCAGTGAATCCTTACTGTAACAACCTTCTCTTTGTATTTGTATATAAATATAATAAAGAATGTATCTATGTTGTTGCAAACGCTGAACACATTATTCATACATTTGGTAGCAGGGATATCCGGCGTTGACAGGGCCAATTAGGCGAACACATTTTGTTCCAGTTCAATCATTCTACTCCAGAAAGACCATGTACCCCTTATGCTTTTGAAGAGGGATTAAATGAGGTCCAGGAACTTCCTATTTCAGCTTTCGCAGACTAACGCACAGTATTAATTTTGCGCACACTTGTTTACTGTTACCAGTGACCTCAAATGACCTCCGACCGGTGACCTCAAATGACCTCGGAGGTCAACCTCACATAGCCTATGTCCGAGTTGGTCATGTGAGTCTCCATGCCAAAAATTGGGCTGCAGGGGTACCCGGCGTTGCCTGGGCCAAAAAGGCCAACACTCTACCGGTGACCTCAAATGACCCAAATCCGAATTTTGACCCCCCCCAAACCATCCTTGGGTCACCCTGCTTCCGAGTATAAACGGGTCTGGGTGTCTCTGGCCCATGGGTTGGGCGTGATTGAAGGAAAAACATACTTACAAACAAATAGTGCCGCTCGTTTATATTCTGTATATTGATTGACTTCATTTCTTACCTTAATCAAAACGTTGGATGGGAGATGAGTCAAAAGTCCTTGGTTTTTGCGATTTGGTAGCTAGATTTGAATTATATAATTTCACTTTGCGACAGTTCTCCAGGGATGTTTACCACATTTGAACACCTGTCTCTCGTTTTGGAGATTTTTATGTCCTCAACTTTCTAACACCTTTTGCAGCTGGTTTGGAAACTAGTTATCATACGACACAAGCCTAAATTATGCAGTCTTGGAGTTAACACTTGGCTCTTATCTCCATGACATTTTAATAAATGATCAATTCCTTATAATAACTTCGTGAAGGGAGAATGGAAAGTATTCGTCGATATTACTATTTCTATGGCTATTTATAAATCACAAGAAACATTACCGAATCTTGAAATATACAACTTGAACAAACCATAACAGCATTTAACCTAATACAGGGTTACTTTGACAAAAGCTTATTATTAGTAAAGGTAGAACTGGCCAAGGAAATAACCATAAGACACACGACAGTTTTCACTCTTAAGCTGTATGACAAATTTATTAACATATATTCTGGCAAAGCAGTTTCAGTAGACTTAGAATTGATTTTCTGTAGTGAAGGCGCTGTATCTTACCTCTTTAGTTGAAAAATCTCTTCTACGTTGAATAGAGACCGTAGAGATAAATGGTCATAGGACAGTATTAGAAAAAGATACCTGGACGTAATATTTTTAATCCCAACTCTCACATGACAAATTATATTTTTCCCTCCCAAATGTTGGTACCGTACATCACTTATATTTTAAGGCTCCATTCAATTCCACAATGGTGCAAACAAAAGCTTTCATCATAGTTTTATAAAGTGTGTCTCCCTTACAAAGCGTCTCAAATGATGTTGTTTGGTTGGTGTTATTATAATGAAAATTTAATTCAGGTTGGACTCATAGAGGGAAATTGAGTGGAACGTAGGTAGGCAGGCTGCTGGGGGGTTTACTACCCGTCTCCGCACCGTAGGGGCGTAGGGACGGGTATTGTTTTCACTCGATTTGTCTGTTTGTTTGTTTGTCTTTTCGTCTGTTTGTCTGTCTGTTAACAACTTTACGCGAAAACTACTGGTGCGACTTTGACCATAATTACAGTGATGATCGGCTATGACCTTCTAATCACCTGATTAAATTTTGGGCGAAACCCAGACTGTAGCCCCCCCCCCAAAAAAAAAAAAAAATCTCATTCCGCCATAACTCCTTTCAAATTCGACATATCGACATGACCTGAAGGTGCATATTTCAAATCTGCATCCTATAACATACCTCATTACATCAGGTGGGTCACCCCCTAGTTACCGGTAGAGAGGTCAATGTCAGGTGGGTCGGGCCTAAAATTTCAAATGGGCATAAAATCGTCAATTTTCATCCGATTTACTCCAGATTTGATATGACATCTTTGACTAGATATCCTATTATGTTTATACGCCAGCACTAAAATGACTGCCTGGGACTGGTTTGCTGTGTCTTGGCACCGCATCTTGTTCATCCTGTTATATTGGACACAATTTCTGTCCTGTTTGTGTGTGTGTGTGTGTGTGTGTGTGTGTGTGTGTGTGTGTGTGTGTGTGTGTGTGTGTGTGTGTGTGTCCTCGTTAAACCTTAATGTTGCACCAGGAAATAACATTCTGGCATTCCCGCTCAATCTAGTTGTTAGTGTTGACTGTAATTTTTTGTATAATTTTAAAAAGTGTGTTAGTCAGACAAATTCCATACTAGGTGGTAAACACACACACACACACACACACACACACACACATACACACACACACACACACACACACACACAAATTGGCATTCATTAAAAAATAATGGTGAAACAACTGCAAGAGGTATTCATTGAAGGAATAATATTTTTAAATGGTTGAAACATGCTAAAACAATAGTGATATGCTAAAAAAACAAACAAACAAAATAAGATCAAGGAGGGAGGGAGGGAGAGAGAGAGAGAGAGAGAGAGAGAGAGAGAGAGAGAGAGAGAGAGAGAGATGTGATTGGCAGAGAATCTATCTATCTATCTATTGCCAGACGCCTCAATCCCGTTTGGGGTGGCCACAAACAAATCGCCTCCAAGTCGCCCTGTCCCCCGCCATTTCACTGCCCTGCTCCCAACTCACACCCCCCTCTCTCATATACCTCTCCACCCCATCCCTCCATCTCATCCTCGGCCTCCCTCTCCCTCTTCCCCCCTCCACCTCACTCACATACACTCTCTTCGTCAGTCTTTCACCCTCCATCCTCTCCACATGGCCAAACCACCTCAGTGTGTTCCTCATAATGCTTCCTATCACATCCACATCCACACCACAACGCTCCTTTATATCCTCATTCGTCAGCCTGTCTCTCCACGTGACTCCACAGGCTCCTCTTAAATAACTCATTTCCACTGCTCTCACTCTTGACTTGTGTCCTTCCAACAATGTCCAAGCTTCACTTCCGTACGTTACAGTTGGTATCACAATACTGTCATGTAGTAACTTTTTTACTTCCATGCTCACTTCCCTGTTTCTTATCACTGCTTTCAAAGAACCAGCAACCTTTCTTCCCTGCTGTACCCTTTCAAGCACTTCACCCTCCAAACCTCCATCCTTACTCATCACACTACCCAAGTACTTAAACGTACTCACATTTTCCAATTCCTCACCATCCAACCTCGCTGTACATTCACTAACTAATTGGCAGAGAATAAATAATGAAAAAAGGCTAAAATAAGAAAAGCGAATTGTTAGCGAACAAAGGTTGAAAGAAATATTGAAAACAAACTTTGAGAGGGAAGAATAAAAAAAAAAACGAAAAAACGGATTACAAGAGGCAAAGACGAAAATGTGTAACAGATGGGAAGAACAATGGACAAAGGCTGAAAAAAAAAAATGCCAACAAGGAAACACAAGAGAAAATGATGGAAGAAACAAGATATCAAAAGTGAAATATAAATGAAGACAGAAAAAGCAGTGAAAGACGAAGGCTTATAAAGGAAGAATGAAAGAGTCTGAAAAATAACACAAAAAAAGGCGAATTATAAGAGTCGAAGGTCGGGAAAAAGAATTTAATAGTCACCTTAGAAAATATCGAACAGTAATGTGAGAACGTAGCTTGAAAAACTAGCACTAAAAGTAAATGCGAGAACGAACGGGAAAAAAATGAATATGCGATAAAGAAAGAATGAAGCAATGCTACAAAGGAACAGAGTCAGAAGATTAAAACATAAATATAATAAAAAGGAATTACGAGAGCAAGTATTAAAAAAAAAAAAAAATCTGAGATATTCATTATCTTTTTTTTTTATCTGTCTGACGTCCATCTCTCCACAGGTTATCTATCTGTGTTTCTTCCCCTACGCCCTCAAGCGACCCTTTAGAATCCCGCCAGGCTGTCCTTTCCGCTCCGGTGACTCGGAGAGAGAGAGAGAGAGAGAGAGAGAGAGAGAGAGAGGGAGAGAGAGAGAGAGAGAGAGAGAGAGAGAATTTTGTCCGTCCTGATGCGTGTGAAGTGAGAGGAGGATGGCTTGGGGAGCTTAGCGGCAGGATTAATATGTTAGTTGTGTTCGGCGATATTACTATGTCTGAGGCCGTTAACTAACAAATTACAAGAACCATTACCGAAGCTAGAACTGTACAACTTGAACAGATCATAACAGCGTTCAACCAACAGTAATACAGTGTTACTATGACAAAAGATTATTAGTAATGGTAGAACGGCCAAGGAAATAACCTTAAGACACTCGGTGGCATTCACTCTTCAGCTGGATGACAAATTTGTTAAGACAGTATACATATTCTAGCGATGCGGTTTCGTTAAACTTAAAAATTATTTTCTTTAGTGAAGGGGCTATATCTAACCTCCTCAGGTGAAAAATCTCTTCTAAGTCGAATAGAGACCGTAGAGATAAATGGTCATAGGACAGTATTAGAAAAGGACACCGAGATGTAATACTTTTAATCCCAACTCTCACATTACAAATTATGTTTTTCCCTCCCTAATGTTGGTGCCGTACATCACATGCATGTTTAGGCTCCATTCAGTTCCACAATGGAGCAAATATCAGAACTTTCGTCATAGTTTTAAATAGTGTCTGTCTGTTACAAAGTGTCTATAATGACGTGGTTTGGATGGTGTTATTAAAATATAAATGAGATTCAGGTTGGACTCACAGAGGGAAATTGAGTGGAGGATAGGTAGGCTGGTTGCTTGGGGGATTTATTGCCTTTCTCCGCACCGAAGGGGCTCGTGGACGGCTATTGTTTTCACTCGGTCTTTCTGTCTGTTTGTTTGTTTTTCCGTCTGTTTGTCTGTCTGTTAACAACTTTTCATAAAAATTACTGGTGCAATTTTGACTAAAATTACAGTGATGATGGGCTATGACCTTCTGATCACCTGATTAAATTTTTGGCCAAATTGGGCCAAGGCCCAGGCTATAGGCCCCCCAAATTTACATTTTTTTTTTTTTTCCGCCATAACTCCTTTCAAATTCGTCATATCGACATGAAGCCAAAACCTAAAGGTGCATCTTTCAACTCTGCATCCTACAACATGGTTCATTACATCAGGGAGGTCGCCCCCCAGGTAGCAGTATGGGGATCAGTGTCAGGTGGGTCAGGCCTAAAATTTCAAATGGGTATAAAATCGTCAATTTTCACCCAATTTACTCCAAATTTGAATGTGTTATTGTTGACTGGATATCCTGTCGCTTTTATACGTCAGCATTAAAATGACTGTCGGGGACAGGTTTGCTGTGCCTTGGCACCGCTTTTTGTTGTTACTGATTCCTGCGATTTACTTACTGTTTATTGTACTAGTAAAGGGATGAAAGAAGGTTATACCTGTCCCAATCGTCTGAAAACAATCTCGAGCAAATTAACTTCGACCAAAGGAAACAAGAAAATAGTGCTTTTGAACCGCCCGGCAAATACACTGAACACTATTCCAGTATTATTATCACCAACCTTACTGAAGGAAATAACAATCATTGTTATTACTTAAAAAGTAACCAGAAGTCTTTACTCATATCCTCTTAGCCATACCAACACCCACACTCGCACTCACACCCAAACCCACACCCATACCCACACCCAAATCCACATTCACCCTGTTTGTGCACTGTTTCACAATAACTCATAATGGTAATCCCATTTTATCCCTCATATGCTTTACCCTCCCCCTCTCCCTGTCCAGATTGCCTCCAGTGTGAGCCTTTATTACATTAACCTCCACTGTATTCTTACCACGCCACACACTTCCTTTAATCACACTTCTTTTCATTAACGCCTGATGTATTTACCCACACCAGACAACTGTTCTTCAACTTCTTTATTACGAGCGAATGAGCGATGTTTACTCTCAGTTAAGTTTGGAAAATGAGCGACCATGCCCAACTCAGCTCGATCACGCTAAGCAGAAGCTAATAACTTCACTCCTATGTGAAATGGAGTTGAAATTCTTTTTGCATGTGATACATTCATTCAGTATTTTTTTATCAACTGAATACGCACCCATAAAGCCATAGAAACCCCTCGGAATCTCGAGTTTTGTAAGGGCTAAATACTTTTCGATTCAGCACCTTCAGGCATGAGGCGGCCATTTTGATTTTCTTCTATATCTCAAAATGTATCTGTTGGATCTCAATATCATTACCCAGGTGGGTGCACTAGTATATGTTGACGACTACATACTGGAACATTTGCAAAGCAATCTATTTAGTAGTTTTTGCTGCACAAGAGGGCAGAATTGAAAGGAAAAAAAAAAAACATACAACGCTAGTGCTTGGATTTTTTTTTTTCCCCCCAAAAGAAGCCTGCAACCAAAGTATATGATTTATGAAAATTTGAAGTCTATCTCGAAAGATCTTGGAATGCCAACTTTTTAAAATAAATAAATAAATATTTAAATAATAACATCTACAATATCAATAAGAACTCCACAGAATGTGGAGTTCTTAATAATAATATTAATAATAATAATAATAATAATAATAGTAATAATTTGGTAGGTAAGGACGCTAAGTCTTAGGTGGGGGCGCTCACCATTCACTCACTCGATGTAGTTCTACTCTCGGGTGACTGCCCTTTCCTCACTTCATTCCTACTTTCCTTCCTTCCTCTTCTGTCTTTCTTTCCTTCTCACTTTTCTCTTCCGTCTGTCTATGGGTGCTCTGCATTGAGTGACAAACCAAATGGTTTCCTGTACACCAGGAAACCAGTTACTATGCTGGGTGGTAAGCTCATAACCAAACTATGGTGCCTAGTGGTTTAGTGGGCAATTAAGATGCTCCAGCCGGACTGAGCCTGTATAGATTTATACCCAAGAAGTGGTTGGGTTTATTGCTCAAGTAATGCCACTCAGGCATGAGTGAGGCTGGTCACTTTCATCTGAAATATCAGAACCAACTTGCATACCCCCGGGTTCCTACGCTCCTCATGGGGCAACGCACTATTACAGTAGATGATGTATGTATGTGTGTATAATAATAAAGAAAATAATAGTAATAATAAACGAAAAATATATCTACAACAATCAATCTTATACTAACCCCTGGGCAAGGTAAAGCCATAAGACTAAACTACCAGAGGCCAGGTTTTCTAATGGTTCGTGACCCATCTACAGTCTGGGTAGCACTGCATGATCCAGATACTTATTACTGCCTCTGACAGATCCAATTTGACAAGACCGACACTCTGGTTACTAAACTGATATGAAATAAAATAAATGAACAAACAAATAAAAAAACAACCAGCAACAGCCAGTCCATGCTGCCTTCTTCAAAGTGCGGTGGTAAAATTGACCTGAATCTCTCATCACCTCTAATGGCATGAAGCAGTTGGTCTTCTTTCTGGCTTGTAATTTATGCCTAAAATAACATTGAGGCAGCAGCTCCCATAAACAGAATGAACAAATTTTTAGGTCAATTTCTTGTAACCCCTTTTCGAGTCATATGGGTCAAGGGCTAGAATGCCTTACACCAGAATATTAACCCTTTTGTGGGCAGGAGTTGCCCTCAGCTGAGTAAATCATCCGGCGGTAACCAGGAGAAATACTAATGGATACTAACCGTAAAAGATATGGGTAGGTGCCAACATACGCCTCATATAGCAATGCGTGACGTGAGAGAGAGAGAGAGAGAGGGAGAGGGAGACGTAGTAGTAGTTTCTGACCCATACAGCCAAGATAAGACATCATTCCGACTGTTGACAGACAGAAAGAAGACTTCTTAACCTGAGACGGCCCGTCGATGTATGGGTACGTTGCAACATTTTGCATTTGCCAGTCCCGACGACGTACTGGTACGTCGTGCAATTGCAAGGTCCCTAATTTGCACAATTTTCAATTTTCGCGTGTGATTTTTCATACGTATACACGGGACACCTTCCTCAATTCCTGTACAAGTTGCCAAGCAGCGACAATGCCTTACACTGCATAACCTCTCCCCCCCCATTGTCTCGGCAATTCACCTGTTACCAGTGACCTGGCCAATAAAGACATTCAGGGCCAGAGTGATTCCCCAATCGATGACAATGTGGAGGACAAAGTTTATATAGCATTAGAGGAAGAAACAGTCAGAAATGATGATCAGGTAATGTGGCAAAAGAAGGTCAGGAATGGTGATGAGTTAGTGAGTGAAACAATGCTTACAATGCCTATATTACTGTTTGAAAACCAATATACTCTCGTACTACATATAAATTCGTACCAAATAAATAAATAAATACCGTTTATGAGTGTGTGGAATAGTTATCCTCCCATAGAACTCGTTTTCTTTGCAGCCAGCCTGATAGAAAACCCTGTAAGGTAGGGAGGTACTCCTACCTGTATCGAGTATTTTAAACCTCAGGTGAGCGATTTCTGTATGAATTTTCGATGTTTCTCACCAAAAGCGGAGGTTTTAGCCAAAAAAAATTTTTTTCCAAAAATGCTCGGGACTGGGGGGTGTCGGAGGTGCGAAAGTGCTCGGGACGTGACGGGTTAAAAATGTAATAAGACCGAAATTGTAAAGTGGTAGACTGCTGCACCAACTCACTACCTAGTATTCATGTCAGGACTCCATATTATAAATACAAATCATAATAAATAGCATGATGGATAGATAGATAGATAGATAGACAGATAGAAGCAGCAAGTCAGGGGATGAGATAGGTAATGTGTCAGCGAGAATCGAGCAAAGGTAAACAGGCTTGCACACTCTTAACTGGAGGAATGCTGAAATGCACACAAACAGCACCTCATGACCATACACACACATACACACACACTGGCTTCTAGAAGCTTCACATCAGTATATTCCACGTTTCACGACCCCTGCTAAAATAGGAATTTAGGAAACAGAGCTTAGAAGGAGGTTAGCCTTAGAATCGACAGGTGGTGGAGAGAAGGAGACTGGCCGTAGGACTGGCAGGTAGTGGAGAGAGTGAATAAGAAGAGGGGTCCAACTAGACTTACTTAGTATATTAAGGCTCTGTATAATACATATGCTGGTCAACTTAGGCTTTCTCTGAAGATAATAAATCAAGATCAACTCCCTGTATTCATCTTTAACTCCTCCTGTTCTTCAGTTAACTCAAGACTCACCTATTACAACAACTAAGAGTTACATATATAAAAATATTGGCTACAAAGCTTTAACATTAAATGGTGGCAGTAATGAACGAGCATACGAGCCTACAAGCCTATGAGTCTACGAGTCTACAAGCCTACGAGCCTACGAGTCTACAAGCCTACGAGTCTACAAGCCTACAAGTCTACAAGCCTACGAGCCTACAAGCATAAAAGTCTACAAGCCTACGAGTCTGCAACCCTACGAGCCTACGAGTCTACGAGTGTACAGTTGATTCTACATTATCAAGATTGAAAACAAACAATACCTCTTACAACCAGCAACTCACAACCAGCTCCTGACAGTATTCCCTCCAACCCCCCCTCCGTCTCCCCGATCATCACGCTGATTTAGAGGTGAAGAGGTCACAGGACACCTTGCCAGTAGTTTAACAAAATATTGATACAATCTTCCAATTTCTGCGACGAACCAACGAACTACAACCATTTATGATCAACTACAAGTAACAACTCTACGAGTCGTCTGTATAATCATCTACACACACCTACAAGTAGCGATATTCTTCATCCCAACAACGAGTAAATCACAAGAAAAAAGGACCGAGAATACATCGAGAAAGAAAAACAAAACAAACTAACGAAGAGCGAGACAAGATTCACAACCCACAACCACCTGACCTCACCCTCCTCTCTGCTAGCTCCACCCAACCTCCTCCGCTGCTGCAGGAGTGCGAGAAGGTCAAAACGACGACAGCAAATACCAAGCCCATATTCACAACTCATCTTACTCACTCATCTTCACTCAAATTACTCATCTCTACTCAGTTACACACCACAGCTACCAGTGTGGGAAGTCGACGTCACCATACGTGTTTGCTGGGACGACGCCACGTCAATCAACTCGTGTGTGACACCACCACTCACACCATTCCCACCACGGTAAAAATTAGTGAATTACGTAGTTACTTCATTTATACAATACACAGTGATAGACGACACCTTTTGCACAAACATAAAACGTGATTTATAATTACAACTTAAATAAATATACCTACTTCATTTATCTTCATAATTCAATCATTATATACTTGCACCAACAATAAATATTGTACACTGTATATATTCATTCATTTACTATAGCATTTATTTACTACCAACGAGTGTTACCATTTATACCTACATAAAATACGTGTTTCATACATACAGCTATACATTATTACATCCACAAAGTAATAAAGAAAATATAGGCTACTATCACAGTTACTCAGTGAGAGATTAAAAGAACTGTATTAAACATTTATCAATTAAAGCTACCTAGTGGAAACAGACAAATTAAGTTACAAGGAAGAAAAAAAATGGCCAACACAAATGATGTTAGCAAGAATGAACAATATCTTCCACACAATCGTGAAGACAAAGATTTCCACACAGTGCAGACACATATATTGCCCACGATAGGTACAAGTGAACAACAATTGAGTGTATATAGTTAATGTTGTATATATATATATATATATATATATATATATATATATATATATATATATATATATATATATATATATATATATATTTTTTATAAAAAATAACAAAATATGGGGCTATATAATATTTTCAATATTATCTGCAATATCAACTAAGAATTAAAAAAGAGTCCAAAGGGAATTAACCAGCAATTGTGCAACCTCGGACAACACCGAAAAAGCGTAGACAAACGAAGAAAAACAAACTATAGAAAATCAATACATCCAAAAAAAAAGAAAAAAAGAAAAAAAGAAATACAGTAAGATCACATAACAAACAAATGAAAGTAGGTGTAAGTGTTACTACAAATGCCAAAATACCACATAAACTACAAACAAAAAGCAAATTGTTGTCTCCACAAGCCAGTGGCATGGCACATCAACATTATCATCGACCGCAGCATGACCGGATTAGCGATGTCAGGACTGCAATTATTACAATTATGTAACGACAGAAGATTGCATTATGTTACACTTGCTACAATTATGTAACTACAAACGATAGTATTACTAAAATGTTACAGTTCCTACAATCATGCAACTACAAACGATAGAATTACTACAGCTATGGCCAACACAATTATGTAACAGTTGCATTAACAGGATGTAACTTTTATGTAACTTTAACTACAATTATAAGGCCAACACAGTTATGTACCAGTTGCATTAACAAAATGTAACTACAATTATAAGGCCAACACAAACATGTAACAGTTGATTTAACAAAATGTAACTACAATTATCAGGCCAACACAATTATGTAACTGTTGCATTAACAAAATGTAACTACAGTTATAAGGCCAACACAATTATGTAACAGTTGCATTAACAAAATGTAACTACAATTATAAGGCCAACACAATTATGTAACAGTTGCATTAACAAAATGTAACTACAATTATAAGGCCAACACAATTATGCATTACTCCAATATTATGTAACAATTCAAACAATGTTACAGTTATTACTACAGTGTTACTACAATATTATGTAACAAGTCATACAGTGTTACCACAGTTCTGTATTACCAGAATCATCATACAAGTTAGGTGAAATATTAGGCATTACTAAAGGGACAACTCTATATGTAATGTAATGACCTAGTAGTACGGTATTACCATTGCACAATTATATGTGTATGTCTGTTATACGTACACATCTTACAAAATGTCATACAATAACCAATTTAATCATATTGTATTTGTTCAATTATGTATACAACTTGTTTAACATATAATATTACTGAACCATTGCAATATTAACATGAATATTACATGTATACAATATTATAATCAATATTATGTACTAATAGATTAGCATATGTCAATGATGATTACTGTCGGAGGACCGCCAGTGACCTGACAGACCGATATGAGGACTCCATATTATAAATACAAATCATAACAGATAGCATGATGGATAGATAGATAGATAGATAGATAGACAGATAGAAGCAGCAAGTCAGGGGATGAGATAGGTAGTGTGTCAGCGAGAATCGAGCAAAGGTAAACAGGCTTCCACACTCTTAACTGGAGGAATGCTGATATGCACACGAACAGTGCCTCGTGACCATACACACACATACACACACACCGGCTTCTAGAAGCTTCACGTCAGTATATTCCACGTGACACGACCCCTGCTAAAATAGAAATTTAGGAAGCAGAGCTTAGAAGGAGGTTAGCCTTAGAATCGACAGGTGGTGGAGAGAAGGAGACTGGCCGTAGGACCGGCAGGTAGTGGAGAGAGTGAATAAGAAGAGGGGTCCAACTAGACTTACTTAGTATATTAAGTCTCTGTATATTACATACGCTGCTCAACTTGGACTTTCTCTGAAGATAATAAATCAAGATCAACTCCCTGTATTCATCTTTAACTCCTCCTGCTCTTCAATTAACTCAAGACTCACCTATTACAACAACTAAGAGTTACATATATAAAAATGTTGGCTACAAAGCTTTAACATTCATTGACCTTGTTATGTTGGACACAATTCTCGCTCTCTCTGTGTGAGAGTGTGTGTGTGTGTGTGTGTGTGTGTGTGTGTGTGTGTGTGTGTGCGTGTGTGCGTGTGTGCGCGCGCGCGTTCTCATCAAAGTCTAATGGTGTACCAGGAAATAACACTCTTACATTCTCGCTCCACCTGGTTGCTTGTGTTGACTGTAATTTGTGAATAACTTTTGTGGGTATGAATTACTCCACCAAATTAACTTCATATCAGGTGGGACAACTGAGTTACATATGGCCATCTCAAATAAGGGTGGAACATGAACTGCGTAGGGCATAGGTTGAAGGAATGTCAGAAATATTTTGAAAGTTGGAGAAAAATTATATGCGATGTTTTAAATTTAATAAAGTGCTATAAAAGTGAAACACTACGAAAAAAGTAGTGATAGACAATAATTGATAATGAAAAGAAAGTAAAAATAATAAAGACGAGGAGTGAACAAAGGTTGTAAAAATATTGAAAAGGAGATGTGACAGCGATAGGGGAAAAAAACACACTAAAAAAGAACTACAAGAGCCAAAGGCAAAAATTAATAAATAACGAGAAGAGCGAGAAGTAAAGACTGAAAGGAAATGAAGAAAATGAAGTACGAGACTAAGGAATTAAAGAAATGGGCATTATAAAGAATCTACTGTACAAAAGAGATTAGGAAAAAAACAAAAAAAAACAGCTTCGAGAGGCGAGGGATTATAAATTAAAAAAAAAAAAAAAGGAATAGTGAAAGTAAAACTAGAAAAAAGTAAAAATAGGGAACACACAGCTTAAAAGACAATGAACAGGAATTGTGAAAACATAACTTGAAAAAAGTGCTATATTATAAGTGATAGAGTAAAAGTTAGAAAATACTAGAGAATACATGATGCTGTGTCAGAGGCAAAGGTTGGAAAAAATACTACACAACAGCATTCAGAGTCAAAGGATTGAACAGTAAATTAAATAAAAGGGAGTTACGAGAGTGTAAAAAAAAAATGCTAAAATGCTATTACGACACCAGAATCTGAAAAAGGAAAAAATGCTACAAAAGAAACAATTTTAAAAAGAGATTGATCGAGGCAGAGGATGATACAGACTTAAAGGATAAAGTGATGAAAACAAAATGCTACAAACCAACTGGAAACAGTGGATCAAAAGTTGGTAAAAATAACGTTCAAACGGGACTGTGAGAGGCAGTGGAACAAAAAATAGTAAGACGAGACACACTGGAAACTGTGACAAGACTATTTTGGACGCTGAGAAGTTCAGCAAAAAAGGAAGATGACTTCCCCCATTTAAGAACTAAGAAATAAAATAAGTATTTGCTTAGTTAACATAGAAGAGTAGAGGAACTAAGCTATGATGCATTTGATGGTTGTGAATGAAAAGAGGAACAAGACTGGTCGTGAAAGAAGACGTCATAATTTTTTTTATTCATGCTACAACAAAACGATGTTGTTCAACTTAAGAGTCTCCCTGATAGTGGGTTTAGTGAAGGCTGCATCTGTTCCCTCCAGCTCTAATAGTCATTCCTGTTCTAAATAGAATCATCTGGAAAGAGCTAGAATACACTTGAAAAGACGTCATCGTTGTGAATGCTTAATGTCACTGTTTTTTTTTTTTTTTAAATAAACGCAATTATTAAGGGATAATGTTCAATAATACTGAACAGCAGGAACAAGAATTGTCTTGCTAAATCAAACAATGATTACTTCACGCTGGTTTGCTTCGCACGATTCTCTAAGAACGAGAATTTATAAACTTTCTCAACAGTACACAGCAGAGACTAATTACTCAATTGCTGTTTATTAGTACAGTTAGCCTCTGGAGAAAGTTACTTTACCCCTGACAATAAATAACTAATACTATTAACGATATCAGGTTCTTGCTGATGCTTAACTCCTAGGAGGCACAACGGATTTTATGCTTAATACAACAAGACTGGCCTAAGTACCAGTTATGAATGGCAAACGTTTATGCAAGCTAGGAGCTATAAGAGAAATAAGCTTAATTATGGAGAAATGAAACACGAGTTTACATTACATTAAGCTCAAGAAAAAGAACTGTTAAATTTATTGATTACAAAATAAATTTAACGTTACATTTCAAAATCAAATTAATGAGATCGCACTCACTCACTCACTCAAAAGCTAAATTCTTACGCCTAAGAAAAACACCTTAACTAAACTCTTAAGTCTAGGAAAACGAAAAGGAAATACTGGTCAATGAATGCAGTGTATCACCAACGAAGGGTGGGAGCCTGGAGAACTGTAGTCTAGTGGAGTCTGGGTGCTAGCTGACCTCTCACTCTCACACTGCTGGAGCACAGACCCTCTCTCCGTCACAACAGACACTTGACTGAATTCAAATACAATGTATGGGTAGGACGCACAGCGGAAAAAGGCGTGGCTAACGGTTGAGGCAAGCAGGGGCGAACAATAAAGAAACAATAATATCGCTCAGTAGGGCACTTAGTGACGTGCATTAGATCGGTCACTTTTGAAACAGTGACGAATGTTTTAAAAAGTATACCACCAAAATGGAGAGAGAAACGGTTAACTGAGCGATACACAGTGAGTTTTCCACTAATAGTTCGTGGTTTCTCACAAAAGGGAAATGTCGCGAATTTGATTCGTGACATTACGCCCCATGAAAATCAAATCTTTCTTTCTTCAGAAAAAAGATTTCAATATGCATACATATAAATCCTAACTCAGTCACACAAGATTCACACTGTGGTGTGTGTGCTATCCTGCTACAGGAGAAAATCACTATCGCCAATGAGCAAAAAAACCTCGTATTTACGTTAATATAGGCAAGCTTGAGGGAAAAAACTCCGTGATGACGGTGAAAATCCTGTACTCAGGTCAAACTGAGCGAAAATTCGCTACATTTACATTAACAACTAATTGTTGTGTAGTGTGGTGTATGTGATACACGGTGTAGGTGTGACAGTTGTAGTGTAACTGTACCTACGTGTAAAATGGCATGGTAAATATTAATAATATAGCGACAACGAAGGCAGAGAAGAGGCGGCAGCGTGCAGCAGACGATCAGCTGGCCTGCACAGCAAAACTGCTACACCCATTGCTGTACCTGCAAAATCAATTAAGGTGGAGCATCAAAAGTGTCAATGAGACAAAAATTCTTATTACGTTACAATTACTCTCTCTGTCTAGCAATCAGTACATGCTACGAAAAGTACGCTCTAGCTGAAAAATGCGAGTGACAGCCTAGGCTTCATACATTCGAGGTCGCCATTAATTACAGCACATGATTAGTGTCGGCAAGTTGAGAATCCTTATGCAAACTCGGGCTCACGTAGCCACGAACTGCACACGGGTCCTCAACCTGTGCCTTAACCTAGTGCCTATATTAATATCGGGGAGCTGAGAATCCTTGTGCAAACTCGGGCTTCCGTAGCCTTGAGTCGCCTCTGCGGAGTTCCTCTCGAACTTCCCCCTTAACCTACAGTACTTATATTAATATCGGGGAGCTGAGAATTCTTTGCAAACTCGGGCTTCCATAGCCTCGAGTCTCCTCTGTGGATTTCTCTCTCGAACTTCCCCCTTAACCTATGGTACATAATATGTATGTATAGGCCCTGGACATACTGTGTCCTGTGGGGCCAATGGGCGAGACGTCAGGTCTGCACCCACTTCACCACTACCCAGTCTCTCAACTGACTCAGAGATTACAGGTGTGGATATGAACGGCACAGGAAGGACATGTCCCTGATTAGTGGTGTTACTTTGACACACACTGCAGGAACGGACAAAACTATCTATGTCTCATCCCATCCCTGGCCAGAAAAAGTCAGCTCGGATACGGCCCTGGGTCTTCCTTTTGCCCATGTGACCTCCTGAGGCTGAACAATGACCCCATTGTAACATTGCTAGGCGGTACTTGGCAGGAACGACAAACTGCAGTCGAACCTCGCCCTCGGGTGTTCGTGACTCACGGTAGAGCTGTCCTTGTTTGCGAAGGAACTTGGCTCGACCTCCCCGTGAATACTTAATCACTCGACCCTTTTGTTTGTTCCGCATGGCAGCAAGTGTCGGGTCAGAATGTTGTTCTTGTACAACAAGTTGGCTACACATCAGATCTTGCGGCGATTCAATGATCACTGGGGTGACACAGTCTGGAGCCTCAGCCATGGCTCGTGTTACCGCAGCAGCCGAAGTCTGAGTAGCGTCATGTTTGGTGCAACTATCCTTGACACCGAAAATATTGCCTATTATAAGGTCAAATAAAGGTTCTGGCATGACAACTGCAAGTGTCGTACCAGTATAAAATGGAGATGCCACCTGGATACATGCCTCAGGGAACAATCTCACTGATCCATCAATAAGGTTTGCATGGATCTGCCGACCTGTGTACTGCTCAGGCCGAACTAAACTCTGCTTAACAGAGCAACCTGAGGAACCATTGTCTCTCAGGACCTTCACAGGGATGCCTCCCACAAACCCTGGCTGAACAAGGAAGGTACTGTCACCTGTGGGAGGGCCTGTGAAGGAAGCAGCTAGCCACTCATGAGGCTGCTGAATTGATGCGGCAAGCATTGTGCCTTGAGAATTATATACTTGAGGGGTCGTACTCATTGCCTGGGAAGATGGAACATTGGCCGTCTGTGGAGGGGGTTTCACTGTCACTATGGGACTAGTGAACTGTGGGGAGTACCCGTACTGGTAGGGACGTGACCACCGTGTTGCTGCTGAGGAATGAAGGCTGCGTTCGCTTCCTGCCTCTTTTGAGCTGGTGGTGAAAAAGTTTGTCCCGACGGTCGGTTGCGTGGTTGATACTGCTGCAGGTTAGGGTACTTGTTGTACCTCTTCCACTCAGGTTTCTGAGTGTTTTGCCCCTGGTCCTTCCACTGCGGTTTTGGACCTTGGCCATTATTCTGAGAATGGCCTTGTTGCTGGGGTTCAATCTGAGACGGTTTCCCAGATTTATCAGCTTTCCTGTTCCAGGTATGCTGCTTGCGAGTTTGATACCTATGCAGTAAAGAATGTGTCAGCCTTTTCTGCCATTTGGCTGGCATCTTTCACCTGGCAGATCTAAAGCTGTGCTATGAGCTCAGCAGGCCACGACCTCTCTAGCTGTGTACGCAGCATAAGATCAATTATCCCCTCACGCGTGGAAGGAGTTTCATCTTTCTCCATCCACTCACCTAAGTAAGCAGTGAGACGGTCGAGGAACTGAACAGCTGTCTCCTTGTCTTGGAGACGAGCTCGCATGAACTGAACTTTGGCATCATCTACTGTGAGACCATACGCCTTAATGAGTGCAGCTTTCATCATTTCATACGTGAGATTGTCTCCACGAATTTTGTGGAGAATATCGAGGACAGGGCCCTCAAATAAACTAAGAAATTGGAGCCGCTTAGCTGCCTCATCCAGTTGATACATGTCTGCCATGTCCTCAAAACGAGCTATGTACGGCTCGATTCGCTCGCCTTCCTTGTATGAAGGAAGCTTTATGCGTGGGGTCGCCAGGACATGTGTAGGAAGAGCGCTAGTGGAGCTTGGGTTAACTGCACCAGATGTGTCTGAAGCCAAAGAATCTCGCTTGAGCTTCAGCACTTCAAGTTCATGTTTTTCGCATGCTTCTCGCTCGGCACGTTCGTGTTCTCGTTCTCTGTCTCGTTGTTCACGCTCGTATTCGCGCTCCTTTTCGCGTTCCTCACGCTGTTCTCGCTCGTATTCGCGCTGAATCTTACGCTCTTCACGGGCATCATTCTCGGACTGCTGGTCCATATTATGTCGTGAGAGTATGTACTCTTTAATTTCAGTTGGGTCTGTAAGACCCATTTCTTTGGCTTCCTGTTAAAATACAGTGGTAGCCATGTCGCTAATTTACTAAGCAAGCCGAAACTGAGTACTGACTGCTATTTCGCAAACGAATGCTAATAAACACAAGTAAAGAATACAGACACAAGCTAGTGGTGACCAGTCTTATCTAGTTAACTGGAAAAGAATAAAGCAAAAATGAAATTGACTGGGAAGCCTCAATAATTAACACAATGGGTAGGCGACTTCCCAGAAGCGAATAAAATCGTCTGGCGTTACCAAGAATAAAGTACTAAATAGTGTTAAGTACTCTATGGATTAATAAGGCAAAAATTCACTTGCTAAATTAACGGTAAACACCAGTAAACTTGTGCCTATAAACTTTAATGATAAATACCTAAATATGAACGAGTGAGTATTATCTCGTGAATAGCTTTAGAGCAAGGAGTTAATATCCTGGAATGAGGTCGCCAATTGTCACGGGTTTTTTTAAAATAAACGCAATTATTAAGGGATAATGTTCAATAATACTGAACAGCAGGAACAAGAATTGTCTTGCTAAATCAAACAATGATTACTTCACGCTGGCTTGCTTCGCACGATTCTCTAAGAACGAGAATTTATAAACTTTCTCAACAGTACACGGCAGAGACTAATTACTCAATTGCTGTTTATTAGTACTGTTAGCCTCTGGAGAAAGTTATTTCACCCCTGACAATAAATAACTAATACTATTAACGATATGAGGTTCTTGCTGATGCGTAACACCTAGGAGGCACAACGGATTTTATGCTTAATACAACAAGACTGGCCTAAGTACCAGTTATGAATGGCAAACGTTTATGCAAGCTAGGAGCTATAAGAGAAATAAGCTTAATTATGGAGAAATGGAACACGAGTTTACATTACATTAAGCTCAAGAAAAAGAACTGTTAAAAATATTGATTACAAAATAAATTTAACGTTACATTTCAAAATCGAATTAATGAGATCGCACTCACTCACTCAAAAGCTAAATTCTTACGCCTAAGAAAAACACCTTATCTAAACTCTTAAGTCTAGGAAAACAAAAAGGAAATGCTGGTCAATGAATGCAGTGTATCACCAACGAAGGGTGGGAGCCTGGAGAACTGTAGTCTAGTGGCGTCTGGGTGCTAGCTGACCTCTCACTCTCACACTGCTGGAGCACAGACCCTCTCTCCATCACAACAGACACTTGACTGAATTCAAATACTGTACAATGTATGGGTAGGACGCACAGCGGAAAAAGGCGTGGCTAACGGTTGAGGCAAGCAGGGGCGAAGAATAAAGAAACAATAATATCGCTCAGTAGGGCACTTAGTGACATGCATTAGATCGGTCACTTTTGAAACAGTGAAGAATGTTTTGAAAAGTATACCACCAAAATGGAGAGAGAAACGGTTAACTGAGTGATACACAGTGAGTTTTCCACTAATAGTTCGTGGTTTCTCACAAAAGGGAAATGTCGCGAATTTGATTCGTGACACTTAAGATAGGAAAAAACTGGAAATGAGATTAAAGAGGGAACAGAACTGGGAATTACAGGGGAAACCACACTGGAAATTAATGAGAGAAAAGAATTTAAAGTTTATGAAGGAACAAAACTGATAATAAAAGGGAGAAATGCATTAGGAATTTAATGGAGATCAAAGTTGGGGAGGGGAAAATAGAAGTGACATAGGAAACAGTATTGGGACTTAAGGGAAAACAGAACTGGGAATTAAAGGGAGAGAAAAAGTGGGAAGTGAAGAGTGAAAGAAAATGGAAGTTAAAGGAATAAAACGAGTTATTAATGGAAAAACAGAACTGGGAGCTACAGTATGAATGAATCTGACCTAAGTGAAGTGAGGGTGAGAGACATAAGAAGGTGGGTTGCTGAGGTCATTACTCATGCATGCCATCGATCAGCACCTCATTTCAGCCTCGTCTCCACGTCACCCAACACACCTGCCCACTCCAAGCGTTATTTCCTGCGTTACGATGGCCCAAAAGGTTTATTTAGCCTTGTCTGTTTGTAAATTTGAATGTAGAAGCTGTGTTTGAAACTGATATGTTCTCTTTATTGTTAAGAATGTGTTCGAAAATTACGAGTGTAATAGGTATACGTGTTGCAAAAGCTTAATATTCTCCTGTGACACACACACACACACACACACACCTCTATCAACCCAATCACATCTATGCAACCCCACACCCCTCCAAAACCACACTGTCACAAACCCAAACCGCTACATTATCAGTGTCACATCTCCACCAAACTTCCATCACATCATCCATTTGAATTGTAATGTTGTGACAGGAGAGGTAAAGAATAGTATGGGACTATTTTTATTTGTCTTGGAAATATTAACAAGTCTCTCACACGGAACGAGTATAAGTCCCGGGTAGCTACCTCCCTGTCTCGCTATCTGTTTCTCTCTCTCAAATTGCCAAGCCCTTCTCCCGTCACCTGTCTCCTCTGAGGCCTGTCTACTTCTCTCTTGCCTCTTCTGTGGCTAATCTCCGTCTGAGCTCTCTTTCCTAAATTCTGGTGTAGCAGGGGTGTGTCACGTGTGTTCCTCGTGGATGGACTAGGTCTTTGTTCACGAGAGGACTGCTGACAGCTAATTGCATCATCTCCTTACTGGCCGCTGTCGTCAGCTTTCCTCAGTGTAAGCATGTTTAGCATTGCTCGATTCTCGCAGACACAACACCTCTCATCATCTGACTCCCTGCTTCTATCTATCTATTTATCTATCTATTCATATAATATGTAGTTCTACATACTGCTCGGCCGCGCAAAAATGGCGTACCATCGACATTTAATAGTTCTAATATATCAATACAAACTACATACACATTACAATGAACTTACAAGCTAATTAAGTGAAATATACAATATTGTAAAGTAACATAATTGAATGAATATTGTATATAGTGATTATTCGGTAATATTACATTTTAAACAAGTTGTATACATATTTGAATAAATGCAATGGTTGTTGTATAACACTTTGTAAGACGTGCATGTACAACAGACGTACGCATATAATTGTGCAATGGTAATACTGCTAGGTTATACATTACATATTTGAGTTATCACTTTAGTAATGTCTAATATTTCACCTAACTTGTATGATGATACCGGTAATACAGAATTGTGCTATAATTGTATGACTTATAATATTGTACTAACATTGTGGTACTACATAATTGTAACATTTTATGAATTGTTACAAAATATTGTGTTAATGCATAATTGTGTTGGCCTTATAATTGTAGTTACATTTGTTAATGCAACTCTTACATAAGTGTCTTGGCCTTATAATTGTAGTTAAAGTTACATAAAAGTTACATCTTGTTAATGCAACTGTTTTGTCGTTACATAATTGTTACATATCGTTTTTAGGTACATAATTGTAGTTAAAGTTACATAAAAGTTACATCTTGTTAATGCAACTGTTACCTAATTGGCAAAGTGTAACATAATGCAATCGTTTGTCGTTACATAATTGTTACATATCGTTTGTAGCTACATAATTGTAGTTAGTGTAACATAATGCAATCGTTTGTCGTTACATAATTGTTACATATCGTTTGTAGGTACATAATTGTAGTTAGTGTAACATAATGCAATCTTTTGTCGTTACATAATTGTTACATATCGTTTGCAGGTACATAATTGTAGTTAGTGTAACATAATGCAATCGTTTGTCGTTACATAATTGTTACATATCGTTTGTAGTTACATAATTATAATATGGAGTAACATAATTGTAATAACTGCAGTCCTAACATATGCTGCGGTCGATGATAGTGATGTTGTGTCATGCCACTTGTTTGTGGAGACAAAAATTTGCTTCCTTGTTTGTAGTTTATGTGGTATTTTGGCATATGTAGCAACACTTACACTTATTTTCATTTGTTTGTTATGTGATCTTACTCTATTTCTCTTTTTTTTTCTATCTTACTTTTATTTCTTTCTTTCTTTCTTTCATTTTTGTGTTGTATGTATTGATTTTCTATAGTTCGTTTTTCTTCGCTTGTGTACGCCTTTTCCATGTTGTTCATGGTTGCATAATTACTGGCTAATTTCCTTGGGATACTTTTTTAAAATTTGGTTTATATTGCACAGATATTATTGAAAATGATATTATATAGTCCCATATTTTGTTATTTTATAAAAAAAATATATATATATATATACACTATATACAGTATTAACTATATACACTGAATTGTTGTGCACTTGTACCTATCGTGGGTAATATGTGTGTCAGCACTGTGTGGAAATCATTGTCTTCACGATTGTGTTGAAGATGTTCACTCTTGCTAACGTCATTTGTGTTGGCCATTTTTTTTTTTTCTTCTCTCTAGTTTATCTTGTAACTTAATTTATATGTTTCCACTAGGTAGCTGTAATTAATAAATGTTTAATGCAGTTCTTTTAATTGCTCACTGAGTAACTGTGATGGTATATTTTCTTTATTACTTTGGAGATGTAATAATGTATAGTTGTATGTATGAAACACGTATTTTATGTAGGTATAAATGGTAACACTCTTTGGCAGTAAATAAATGTTATAATAAATGAATGAATATATACAGTGTAGAATATTTATCGTTGGTGATTATATAATGTTTGAGTTATGCAGATAACTGAAGTAAGTATGTGTATTTAAGCTGTAACTATACAGCACGTTTTATATGTTTGTGCAGAAGCTTATTGTCTATCACTGTGTATTGTATAATTGAAGTAACTATGTAACTCACTAATTTTTACCGTGGTGGGAAATGGTGTGAGTGGTGTTGCACGTGGTGATAGCGTTGTCCTTCGCGGGTTGATTGGCGTGCTGTCGTCTCAGCACATGGTGACGTCGGCTTCCCACACTGGTAGCTGTGGTGAGTGAATGAGTAGCGATGAGTAACTTGAGTGAAGACGGGTGAGTAAGACGAGTTGTGAATATGGACTTGGTGTTTTGCTGCGTGTATTGACCTCTGCACTCCTGCGTAAGCGTTAGGGGTTGGGTGGATGTAGCAGAGAGAGGAGGGTGAGGTCTGGTGGTTATGAGTTGTGAGTCGTCTCTCACTCTTCGTTTGTTTGTTTGTTTGTTTGTTTGTTTTCTTTCTTTCTTGATGTATTCTTGGTCCTTTTTTCTTGTGATTTACTCGTTGTAGGATGAAGACTGCCGCTTCTTGTAGGTGCGTGTAGAAGATTATACAGACGACGTAGAGTTGTTAATTGTAGTTGATTGTAGATGGTTGTAGTTCGCTGATTCGTCGTAGAAATTGCAATATTGTATCAATATTTTGTTAAACTACTTGCAAGGCATCGTGTGATCTCTTGACCTCTGCATCAGCATGATGATCTGGGAGACGGAGGGGGCTGGATGGATAGAAGCGTCAGGAGCTGGTTGTGTTGTTGATTGAGAAAGAGAGGAAAGCTGACGACAGCGGCCAGTAAGGAGATGATGCAATTAGCTGTCAGCAGTCCTCTAGTGTAAGCATGTTTAGCATTGCTCGATTCTCGCAGACACAACACCTCTCATCATCTGACTCCCTGCTTCTATCTATCTATTTATCTATCTATCTATATAATATGTAGTTCTACAGAATTACGTCTAAACCATCATTACAACACCACTACCAAAACACAGCAGTACCCACACAACACATCATCAAAACCATCATACCATTTCATCACCCCTCTCATCTCACTACCGCCTCACCTTCGCAACAGCACACCACAAGCATCACACCGCCGCATCACTACTGTCAAACCACCACCATACTTCCGTGTAGCGTCACACTTCAGCACCACACCAGGTTTCTCTTACCACATTACCACAGTTGCTTCCTCTATAGCTCATTTATATCATCACATCCAAACCTTTTCACACCGCACCAAGTAATTACACCAGCACAAAACCACTGTTAATTCACCACCTTACCACACCACCACATTCACCACCATTCCACCCATCTCACCACCACATAACATTTACATTAATACTGCATCACCATGACTGCACCACTTTTGTATCGTCACCGCACTTCCACACCATCACCATTTACAGACCATAACACCATCACACCCATACTCTACTTGTATGCTGTAAAAAATTACAACATAATCGCGGTCACATCACCACCTCACCCACACACCTCTCACGCATCACCACACACCACCACACATTATGACACATCTCAACCACACATTCAGAGCCAAACCACACATGTCCATCACACCACTAGTACACACAACACCGCCACATACACAACCGCACACCAGTACCACACATCACTCGCACCCCACTTAACACACACCACCACACTATCGCACCAACACACCAGCACCGCACCTGTTGCTCTGTGGAGTGTTGTGTTGGTGAGCAGATATATCTTTCTACGCCAGCCTCCTCCTTAAGGCGATCTGCTGCTGCTCTCATAAAGGTGTGAGGCCGAACACGGGACGGTGAAAGGACAAGGATTAAAAAAAAAAAAAAAAAAAAACAGTTGGATGAAAGAACATGAATAGAGTGATGGTGGTTTGGTGAATGCAGAGACTAGGGTGTCATGGTGATGGAATAAGGATTAGGGTACCAGAGTAAGTGTTCGGGTGATTGATTATGGATTTGGGTATGAGTGATAGGGTGAAAGAGCAAGAATTAGGGTAAGTTTTGGAGTAAAAGAGCAAGGATAATGGTGCTATAGAGAAAATGCTAGATAAAAAGGCAAGACCTGTGGTGAGCTTTAGGATATGATTGAGGGTTGTTGTGGCCCAGGCTCATCTGGACGTGAACCCTGTGGACTGCAGGCTGAATTTACACTTCTGCAGTCTACCATCCTCATTCCTAGGGACTGGGAGGGAGTTGAGGGTGCTGGAGAAAGATGTGGATACCAGAATGAAAAAGTAAGGACTACGAGAGGTGACTGATCGTAATTTTATATGTGCAGGAGGAAAGAGACATGGGAATATTTAACACTACCCGCTCCTCGCCCTTCAGCAAAAACAAGTATTTGTTGCAAAAGGAAATGGATTATTAATTTGTCTGTGAATCTGACCGAGCCTGATCATTTATTGAGGAATAGAGTGATGGTGCGGGATGGAAATTTACTTAAGAATGGGGCTTTGTTGGGCTTTGTAGTTTCTTTTTCATCAGGTTATACCCTCTGGCTGCTTTCTTTTTGCAGTTCATCCCAATCGACCTATTTCTAGGCCCCATTCTAACTGCTATATTATTGTCTCCCACAGGTGAGTGAGTGGATGCTTGTCGGTGAGGGACGACTTAATCCTCTGAGCCGTGTGCTGGAGGTTTATGAGGGAGACGTGAGGGAGGTGAGGAGAGAAAAGTTAGTTGCTGAGGAGGAGAGAGGAGAGTATGACACAAGAAAGGAAAAGAAAGGAGAGAAAACAGGAGAGAAGAGAGTAATGTATTGACGAAATAAAGAAGATAAGTGAGCATGACATAGGGCAACGGTTCGTGACCTGGGGGACGTGCCCCTCTAGTGAAGCATGTGTAATTTCCCTGGGGGAGGGGGAGGACTCTGATCCAGAGAGGGAAAAATGGCCTAAACAGTTGTGTGTATTATACCAAACCTATGATTTGTTTTCGCCGTTTATTTGTCTGTGCGCCATCTTTCCGAGAACGATTGCACCCATGTGGTGGTGAGTAAGCTTCTTCCTATTTCTGTCGTTTGATATCGCAGGATGGATCACACCCAGGTTTTCAAAGCATTAACATAACAAAATTGGCGCTGTGGTCATGTTTGGTTTCAGTTTCCTAGTCTGTACCTAAGTCTGTCCGTCTGTTTTCACCTTTTACATAAATTTCAATATTGCAACAACGTCACCAGCCAGTCGTCCGCTACATCCTCCCGTGACAGTTCTTATCTTTTGCATTCACACATTTGTTTCTTCAGTCAGGGTGTATGTAATTATATGAACCAGATAATGATAATTACTTACGTTAACTGAAGAAAATGCTGACGGATTGGTCTTTCCCACCAACAAGAAATGTGGCAAATAAATATGGGATTGTAAACACGTATTTGATGTGCTTGATGCTTATGACTGTGCATGTAACTGATTACTCTTTGATGGTGGGGGAAAAAAATATGAGTCATCGTACTGAAGGAGTTGAGCATTAGGTGGTAAGGTGGAAGTGTTAGATGGAGGGGACACGAAAACATATAATATTTAGGATGAATACTATGGAATCATTGAATCTGTTACAGGAAAAGAAAATGCTGCAAGAAACGAAGGAAATAGAGGGCAAGGAAAAGTAATATGCTGACATATACTGCAACTTGGTAGAGAGAGAGAGAGAGAGAGAGAGAGATGACAGCAGCAAGACAGAAAATGCAATAGCTGTCATCGTACTGAATGTCAGGGTGAGTCTGTCCACTGCAAGGGTGTCTTACCTAATCTGAATAAAATCGTCTGGCGAGAGTAAGAACAAACAGGCTAATATGGCATCCAAGTAGTGGCGGGGTTAGCATTAGTGTGTTTGTGCGTAAGCATGATACAAATCTGTACACCATTTTGTGCGGACATCGGCAAAGGGTTAACAACAGTTTTATATGCTGATCTGATTTTATGTTGATTTAATAAGGTTACGGAAGGGTGGACTAACGAAAGAGAAAACTGAGAATAAACTAGGCGAGCGAATAATGAGGACAGCTGAGGAGTGCCTGTTATTAAAGTTTACTCAATATAAACTCCATGTATTCAAGCCCTTCATCATTATCACCACACATACTAATGCAAAAAAGACACGGCGAAAGATTAACCCTCAAAGTGCTGTTGGGAACTTCAGTAATATTACTTTGGCGAACTTCAGACGATTTCATTCAGTTAAGAAAGGTTGAAAGCTATCTCAGTTAGCCAACTAAATGATGTTGGGAACCTGAATAATATTATTTTGGCTTACCAGACGACTTTATTCCGCTAAGGAAAACATTTATCTTTGAATAATCATTGCATCTGGGGGCTTGAATTTGTCCCTGTACTTCCAGATAGTTATAATCTGCTAAGGAAAATCTGTAGCACGTAGAGGGTTAGTCCAAGTAGCTATGTTCGTTTTGTAAAAAAAAATGTGCTTTCTGCCGCAGATCCGTCAGCCGGCATAAACGGTAAAAGAAAGGCAGTGGAATTGGCGCGTTATTTTCCTGTGTGATAATTTATAGCAGTTAGTCCGGCCATCAGTTCAGGCCACTTGCGGTCCATTCAGCTTCATTTTATGCATCCCTAATCAGTCAGGTAAACTCAGGTCGTTTCACAGGCATTCAGTTCCAACTGGATCCATTCAGGCTGAAGTCCACCTCGCCGACGAGTGTGATGTCAGTGATGTCATGCGTTTGATGTCACCAATGTTGCCTGCTTAACCGCTTCACTTCGGTGACATACTCCTTATTTCTTTCTAGCCACCTTCAGACGATTTTATTCCGCTTTGGAGAGACTTTTCGAACTGAAGGAGTTACATGATTGAATAAAATTATCTGGAGGAAGCTTGAATAAAGTAATATGATCACTTACTGAACCGGTTAACCCCTTCACTGTGATCAAGTATTATTATTATTATTTTTTTTAGTATTGCAACCTCCTGACGATATTACTCAACTAAAAAAAAAAAAAAAAAAAAAACTTGTATTGGAGTAGTTAGTGAAGGCAGTATCTAAGCCATTGTATGAAAAATCGTTCCTAAGTTGAAAAATATTATCTGGAGAGACCTGGAATTATAATTTGTCTTGACAGTGAAGGGTGTCGTGGTTGAATTCCGGGTTGTCAGTAAGTTTCACTTCGCCATTTACTCGGTGATAGTGTTCTTATAACGTGAGTCTCTGGTCCGTATTCTCGTTGGTTAAGGAGGCTGCCTAGCACCCTTACTTACCAGTTGATTTCTGTATCTAGTTTGTGAATATTCTCTTTTGTCATTTATATGGTGCATTGGAAGGTGTCAGTGGTGTTACAGGTGGGTTCTGGTACAGGTGTCAAAGCAAACTCAAGGTTGGAGATACTTCATCTATTGAACCAAGTGATACAGGTCTGGCGTGTATGAAGTCTGGGATGCTAATGATGTCAGAGAGAGTGCAAAACAATCTGCTTAGCTTGCACAACCTTGACATAGCCACAACAGACATCCTAACAGTTATACAGTGCAGTCCTACCACTACATCACACGACACGCTATACGGTAAGCCATACGAATACATATTACGCGTGTTCATATAGAATTATATAAAACAGTATACTAGAAAAAATAGTAATAATAATAATGTGCTAGAAGCAAAATAAACTCTTACGGAAGAGGAGCTAGAAGATATTAGGTGAAGAGAAACTTGCCTTGAAGTAGAGCGACTGGCAAGGTGGTTGAAGGAGCCTCTTGGTATGTAAAGGAAAAAAACGAAAACATTATTACCCTGAGATAAATATACAGTACAGCTGCGGTCTGTTACGAAACTTTCAAAACTTAATGAGTTTGTACCATTGAATCAGTAAAATTCGAGTGGGGTGGGATTTTACCATGTTAGTTTGAGATCTCTAATGTGTAAAGAAATTATTGACCGCGATTGCAGTTGTACACAGTCTTACTCCTTTTGTAAGATGACGCTGTTTTCCATTTATTTTTCCACAGTCAGGCGATTTTATTCACTTCAGAGGAAGCCCCGTAGTGAAAGGGTTAAGGCAGATTTTTTTTTATCCTTCTTCAGTAGATGTCCTAAATTTAGATAAATTTGGTTTTTAGTTGCCAAAATAAAATACAAGACGTCGTATAGAGAAATCCGATATGCATAGTATAGAGAATGTTCAGAAATGAATGAGTAGGTAGATCAGTGTGTGATGGAGAGATTCGAGAATGCAGAGTCAGTGTTGATAACACTATATACTATTCCTGTGTGCAGGGAGAGATGCCCCCTCCATCCCCCACTCTTAGTATGACGTAGAGGACTGATGTTATTGGTAGTCATATAATTCTTTGCGGAGGAAGGGAGGGCTGCTTGATGACGGAAGACAGGGTGGCATGGTGGCGATTTGTCTGTCGCCACCCTTGTGCAATTATTAGAGAGAGAGAGAGAGAGAGAGAGAGATGAAAAATAAAATTCTAATCCCTAAGGGAAGATGAAATATGGTCAAAGCAGGACAGGAGTGATAAAGAAACTTGGAGAAAAAGGAATTACGAAGAGAATGCATGTAATGCGGAGAGAAGTAAGGAAACTCCGGTATAGATAAGAAGAATATTTAAGAAGGAATTTTGAGGAAAAAGAAAATGAAAAAGAAATGGACAGAAGGACGGATATATAGAAAGGACAGAAGTATGGCGAGAAGAAAAGGAAATACGAAGATAGGATGGAAATCTGGAGAGAAAGGAGATTTTTTTCATTCATTCATTGCCAGACGCCATGTATCCCAAACGGGGTGGCCAACGGCTTAGAGTTAATTGTTTTACAGGGAGGGGCACTAATCCTCCACCAACCCCACTTGACACGTAGGATGTAAAGAGAAAAATAGGAATGTGGAGAGCTGCAATGAAATGTGGAAAGGTAGATGGAAATCTAGAGAGAAAGAGAGAAACAGAGTGGAGAAAGATACATGTAGAGAAAGATCTATCTATCTATCTATCTATTGCCAGACGCCATAATCCCGTAAGGGGTGGCCATTTGACTTTGAGTTATTTGTTTTACGGGGAGGGGCACTAACCCTCCACCAACCCACTTGTTGACACGTAGGGAGATCTGACATATAGCTTCCCCAAATGTTAGTCATTTGGCTCCTCATCCTGTATGTGAGAAAATGCCGCTACTTGACAAGACACTCATGAGGACTTCACCCTCTCATCAGTTCTATTCCTGCTGCTGTTACTACTACTAGAACTGAAATTACTACGACTACTGCTATTCCTACTACTACTACAACTATTGCTACCACGTAAGTAGAGGTAGTGGTAGCGGCAGTTCTCCCATCCTGCAGTCCACCACCGTCCCCCCGCGGGACAGGGAGGGAGCCGAGGCACGCCTGCACAACCAGGCAGTGGATCCGACCAGCCACCTCAGCGCCCCCATGCATTATTATCACTATTATTATCATTAGTGCCACCACATGAAGGCAACCATCTCCACCACCACAATCGTAGTAAAGACGTTAAATAAAATTCTTCGTAGTAAAGACATTACAATTTCTTAGTAATCTCAGTTATCGTACAACAGAAAGTAAATTGCTTTAATAATGATTTGATTATATTGACTCCAAAAATATTCATTCCAGGATTCCAGATTCTAAAATATTCCAGCCATTCCAGGATTTGTCAGATTCCAAAAATATTCCAGCCATTCTAAGATTCTATGAAAGTATGAAAAATAAGATTATTGTACAGATTACGTAGCTTCTTCATTGACTAGCAGTTATCTATAGTTTATAAGAGTCATGTGTGCCCTCAGCTGGTATGTTGACCATCCTTGTGGAATGGATGTGGAGAGGTTGCACTAAAACACCTAGACAAAATTCAGAACAAAGCTGTTAGTAATTGATAACCCTCCTGTTACAAATAAACTACCTCCCCTACAGGTAAGATGGAATGTTGCCTCCCTTGCATTATTTTACAGATACTTTTATGTCAAATGCTTAGACGAAGTTGCGTCTGTTGTGCCACCTCTCCATGCCTTCCCTCGTGCTACACGTGTATCTGGTAGCGCTCATGACTGGAATGTTACACTGCCATATTGCAGAACTTCCGCCTATCAGAAATCTTTCATTCTCCGAACTGCATCTCTTTGGAACTCGCTCCTTCAGAGTTGTTTCCCCCCAAACTTCAACCTACAGCTGTTCAAGTCCAACTGTTACAGATTTTTAATGAGTGGAGAACACCAGTACTCTGGTGTAAGGATTAGTTTTTTTTTTTATTTGTATTTCCTACCTCTGTTCTCTTATTGAAAAACAAAAAAACTAGATGGAGGGAAATACTGATATTTTTATAAATATTGGGAAAGAAGAAAACATAGCGAGTAGACGGAAGTATGGCGAGAAAGGATATGTGAAAGGAGAGAGAGAGAGAGAGAGAGAGAGAGAGAATTGGAATTATGAGTCTTGGCTCCGCAACAACTGGATCATATGGCGCCGAAAAGAAAAAAAACACACTAAAACAATTTATATATCCTTCATGTAGTAATAAAAACTAAAACGGCGACAAATTAAATAAATATCAGTTGATAATAAAAGGTGAAGGAAGCCTGCCTCCTGAAGGAAACCAGAAACATTGTAGGGTAGCCAGAGGCCGTGAGAGAGAGAAAGAGAGAGAGAGAGAGAGAGAGAGAGAGAGAGAGAGAGAGAGAGAGAGTAGTTGAGAAGACAGGAAGTGAGGGGATATGGGAGTGGAAATCGGTTAGGGAATGCATGAAAAAGAAAGAAAAAAAGAAGAATATTGGAAAGCGGGCGAGAGGGGGAGCGGAGAGGAAAAGAACTATAAGGCCGAGAGAGAGAGAGAGAGAGAGATTCCACTCAGTATGAGGGAAGGGAGAGTAGTGCAGTGTAGTGAGATACAGGCCTGTTCTCAAGGTATTTTAAGGAGTCTCCCTGGCAGCTCTTCCTTACCAATTTATTTCTTCATATTTGTGCTTCAGTATACTCTTTCTGATAATTATGCAGTTTTATGTCAGTGGCATAAATAACATACAAGGCAGTAGCCAGGTTTAGTAGGCAAAATAGGTCACGAAAAAAAGAGATGTTACAAAGCCTCTTAAGATGACGAGAATACTGTCCATAGAGTGAGGAATGAAGACTTGAACCCAGTAGCTATACCCTTTGTTTTACTCTAACCTGGCCGAAAATTGTCATCCCTCCATCTTGATTACTAAGTTTTAACAATAGATTAATACTAGAATAGGATGATAGTCATGAAGAAGTATTATGGAAAGTTTGTACGTCCACCGTATTGTCTTATTCTGCAATTTGACATACGTCACCTTCTCTTCTTAACTGAGACTCGGCTGTCTAAGGCAGCTAATAGCAAACTCTCTTCTGTATCCTCCTACTTTTTCTGTACTCATTTCAAACCCTAAGGTGGCAATTGTGTGTATGTACGCAGTGACATATCTTGCTCTCGTGTTCCTAAAATTGATTCTTCTGAATTCTCTACTCTCTGGCTTCGGCTTTCCTGTCATTCTCTGACTAAATATATCTGTGCTGTTTACTTACCCGCTAACTATACTGACTATGAAAAATTCTTCGACTGTCTTACTTCTACGATGGAACACATCCTATCCGTTTCTTCTTTCTATGAGATCTCCATTCTAGGAGTTTTCGGTTTTCACCACCACATTTTGCTCTCATCTCCATTCACTGATCCGCCTGGTGAACAAGTCTACATCTTTTCTATCCTTAATGACGTAGTGCAGCTTGTACAGAACCCTACCCGTATCCCTGACCTCCTTGAGGAAAGTTCCAACATACTTGACCTTTTCCATACAACTAAAACTTCTGCTTACATTGTTAATTCTTTCTTCTCCATTGGGCTCCTCCGATCACCGCCTTATTACCTTAACCTGTCCTATCGCTCCAGTACAGCCTGTCGACCCTCCAAAGAAACGTAGGTTGTGGCACTTTGGAGCTGACGACTGAGAGGCCCTCAGGCAGTACTTCTGTGATTTTCCCTGGAATGATTATTGCTTCCATGGCCGGGAGTGACCTGAGTGTGCCGTGCACATTACGGAGGTTATTCTCTCGGGCGTGGAAGCATACATTTCTTTCTCATATCCCCTGAGTAATGCAGAAGAGCCTTGGTTTAATCACGCTTGTTCTAATGCTGTCCGCAACAAGAAGGTGTATAAAAGGTACCACAGCCAACCCATCCCTGAACCACTTCTTTTTTGTTTCTGCCCGAAGTCGTGCTAAGTCTGTGCTTCGCTCTGCTAAAAATAATTTCATCCGTACTAAATGCTCTCAACTCTCCAACTGGAAATCTTACCCCTCCGTTTGGCACATTCCCAAAAAAATTTTGTAACAACTTTGGCTGGTAGTATTAAACTACCTCTTCCCACGAACAAGCTCTTTGTCACTCCAGCCGTTGTTTTAAAGCGAAGAGGTTCCTCGTACGGCGCGCGACGAGGTCTCTCGGGGTTAAAAGTACTGGAATATGAAACAGGAGCATCACCCGCCTCTTCCCAAATATCTTCGTATCTTTTTTTTTTTTTTTATACTGATACCATATTCATGCAACTAGTTAGTACCTTAACATTCACGAAATTCATTTGCAAACTTTTAAAATGTTTATCTTTTATTTTGTGTGATACTATCTTCATTTATAAATTTTTAGAAGACTGGTGTTACCCGTTTATGATCAAACTACTGCTACATGCACACAGCCCAGTCGTTGGATTCTACCATTCCCAAGTTACCTGTCATGAAGTGGTGATTCAGGCAACTTCGCCGTTTATTTCCAAGAGTGCTTTATCTAACAGACTTGTACACCATTCCACTTTTCATTACTGTCTTCAGAAAGGCAAGCACGTGGTATATTTTTAGGCTGTGGTTAGAGTACTGCCATCGCCGCTATATTCTAGGTGCCGTAATCCTAATCACTTCCTTTTTACAGTAGCCATAACTTAACCTAAATAACCTAACCTATTTCTAACATAGCTGAAACACCAAACGTAATTGCTAAATTCTAGCGGTTTAAGCTGAACAGTAGCAGTATTAACAAGACCTAACCTAAACTGACCTGACCTAACCCAACCTATTTCTAACCTACCTGAACCACCAAGTAAAACAGCAAAATTGTAGCTGTCGTAAACGTGGTTAGGATTACGGAAGTCGTCGTTAAATTCTAACTGCCGTAATGCTAATCATGGCCTTAAATTATAACATGTGCTTACCTTGCTGAAGGCAGTAATGAAAAGTGGAATGGTGTACAAGTCTGTTAGATAACCTTACCTGATCTAACCTAACCTATTTCTAACCTAACTGAACCACCAAACACAACCACTAAATTCTAGCTGCCGTAATCCTAATCACCGCTGGGCCCCCTCTGAAGTATTAAAGTATCAAGTATTAAAACTATTTCCTACCATTTGACTAATTCGGAGACGTTGTTTATCAGATTTTGCATATTATTTTCGCAACATATCACACGAGAGAGTACACTTAAAACAAATGACAGCAAACTTGAGCTCCTCTGGCGTACCAATCTCACGATTTCTCTCCCAGAGAGCACCTGCGCAGCATACCAACCCTTCCATAGTCTCCTTCTGGGAAGAGGCTGCTCGGCTGGGGTTTAAAGGTACCAAGCTGGGATGGGCCTCTTAACAAAGATTCTTCGCGGGAAGGGGAAGAGGCTGTTTAATACGTCCAGCCTTTACCTTATCATCCTTCCCTTCTCTTTTCTGCTTTGATGGCTCTGTAGCAATTTCTTCTACTGATAAAGCAGATCTCTTTACTCAGACTTCCTCCTCCAATTCCACCTTAGAAGATTCCGGTGCTGTTCCTCCATCACTTCCCCCCTCTGACTTCCTCGTGGCTGGCATTAAAATTTCTTCAACTGATGTATTTTCTGCCATCACTGGCCTCAATACTAACAAGGCATATGGGCCAGATGGGGTCCCTCCGGTTGTTGTCAAGAACTGTGCTTCTGTGCTTACACCCTGCCTAGGAATACTCTTTCGCCTTTGTCTATGAACTTGTACCTTTCCTTCTTTCTGGAAGTTTGCTCTCATTCAGCCAGTCCCAAAGAAGAGTGACCATTCCCAACCCTCCAACTATCGCCCAATTGCTTTAACATCCTGTGTCTCAAAAGTTTGCAAGTCGAATCTTAACAGAAAAATTTTTAAGCATCTTTTCTATCACAACCTTCTTTCTGATCCCCAGTATGGGTTCCGTCAGGGACGCTCCACTGGCGATCTCACCTACCTTTCAGACTCCTGGTCATCCTCCTATCGGGACTTTAGCGAAAGCTTTGCCGTTGCACTTGACATCTCAAGGCTCTAGATCGAGTCTGGCATAAATCTTTAATTTCCAAACAGCCTTCTTACGGTTTCTATCCTTTCGTCTGTGCCTTCATCTCTAGCTTCCCTTCTGGTCATTCGATAGCTGATGTGTAGGTGGCCACCATTCTCCTAGATCTGTCAATAGTGGTGTTCCTCAGGGCTCTGTCCTATCACCAACTCTCTTCCTTATATTCTTCAATGACCTATGCTGTACATCTAATCCTATCCACTCATACGCTGATGATTCCACCCTTCACCTTTCCATTCGGTTCCCACAACGTCCATCTCAGCAGTTACTTCAACAAACAAGGTTTGAGGCTATGGCACACCTAATGTCTGACTTGGCTCGTATCTCTGACTGGGGTAAAAGTAATCTTGTTATTTTTAATGCTTCAAAGACTCAATTCTTACACTAGTCAACCCGACAAAATCTTCCACAGGAGTATCCACTAATGTTATTATCCAGCTCAATCCTGCATCATCCTTAAACATGCTTGGGGTTTCATTCTCCCGGGACTTAACTTGGAAGATCATATTGCATCTCTTGTAAAATCTGCTTCCAAGAGATTGGTTGTGCTAAGCCGACTCCGCACCTTCTTTACCCCTACACAGTTGTTGACTTTATACACGGGATATATTCGCCTTGTGTGGAGTACAATTCTCATGCGTGGGGAGGCTCCCCACATACAGCTCTTCTCAGTCGGGTGGAGTCAAAAGCTTTCGTCTCATTAACTCCACTCCTCTTACTGGCTTCCTTAAACCTCTGTCTCTTTGCCACACTGTTGCATCTTTCTTTCTTTTCTATGGCTTCTTCAATGGTCACTGCTTCTCTGAACTATCTGCTTCCATCCCTCCACCTCAGCGACGGGCACGTAGTACCCATCTGGCAAAAACTCTCATCCCTTTTCTGTCCAGCTCTCTAATGCAAGAGTTAACTGTTACTTCCAGTTCTTTGTCTGTATTTCCTACTTCCTATGATCTCCAGTCTTTCAAACGCAGTGTGTCCACGCATCTCGAAATGAATGGATCTTGGATTTGGCTCTCTTTTGTATTGTTTTTGCTTTTTTCTTGGAAGGAATGGTTTGCGTGCTCCTGGCCTTTGGTCCCTTGTTCCTTGCATTAAAAAAAAAAAAATGATATTTTCATTTTCTCAACAAGCAAACACAACAAAAGGGGCATTTAACAATAGTTAACTCCCCCTTCCCATATCCACGCATTCCCCATCGTTTTGCTTTCATCACTCGATTCACACACACTAGTTCCTCATCCTCTCCCTTCACCTTCTTTCTCACTAATCCCTCACCAACTCCTCCACATTTCTCACTGCTCCCCCATCCACTCCCTTCTCCATCTTCTCTCTCACTAACCACTCATCCACTCCTGTCTCCACCTTCTTTCTCACTAACCCCTCATTCACTCCCTTCTCCACCTTTCTCACTACTCCCTCCATCACTCCTATCTCCACTTTTCTCACTACTGTTTCATCCACTCCTTTCCCCTTTCTCACTACTCTTTCTTCCATTCCTTTCACCTTTCTCACTACTGTTTCATCCATTCCTTTCACCTTTCTCACTACTCTTTCATCCACTCCTTTCACCTTTCTCACTACTGTTTCATCCACTCCTTTCACCTTTCTCACTACTCTTTCATCCACTCCTTTCACCTTTGCACTACTCCCTCATCCACTCTTTTTTTTTCCCAGTTTTCTATTCTGACCCCAACTCCTTACCCACATATTGGCCCCCACCGTCATTCCCTACACACTCTCCAGATCCTACCACTCTTCTACCACTAGCGGCTGCAGTAAGGACGGTAACCTCGGCTATTTTCATGATATACCTTACGGCGCCCTAACCATAACCGCACCCAGCCTCCACCACACTCTCACGCCGCTGCCGTATCATGACATTTTGTTAACCCACCAGCTGTATGACACGGTTGGACTAAGATGAATATAATCGTCTTGACGAAGCAGAAAACAAAAGTCGTCATGTAGTTACTACTGTAGAGAATGTTTAACCCCTTTTATTTTATTCTGTCAAACTTAAGACGAATTAATACAGCTTCTGCCTCCTCCTTTTCATCGTACTTTTCCCTTCCTTTTATTTTTTTCTCCCACTCTTTCCTCGTCCATATTTTTTCTTTAACTCATTCTCCCTTTCCCGTTTCAGTCCCTCATTTCTTTTTTCTCTCCTACTTCTTCTTCCTTTCCCATTTCAGTCCTCCTTCTTCCTTTCCCTTTTCTCTCCTACACCTTCTTTCTCCTTTTCACTCGTGCTACTTCTTCCCGTCTTACCTCCTCACTTTCAGCCCTTTGCTATTTCCTCCTTTCCTTGCTCCTGACACACACACACACACACACACACACACACACACACACACACACACACACACACACACACACACACACACACACACACACACACACACACACACACACACACACACACACACACACACACACACACACACACACACACACACACACACACACACACACACACACACACACACACACACACACACACACACACACACACACACACACACACACACACACACACACACACACACACACACACACACACACACACACACACACACACACACACACACACACACACACACACACACACACACACACACACACACACACACACACACACACACACACACACACACACACACACACACACACACACACACACACACACACACACACACACACACACACACACACACACACACACACACACACACACACACACACACACACACACACACACACACACACACACACACACACACACACACACACACTCGTGAAAAATTATCTACGCTAGCTAAAAACGACACCAGAAAACTAGCACATATGTAGTCCCCTTTCCAAAGAAATTAACTGTAATTTATTATGTTAAATTATGTCCAGTGTGTTGTGTCCATATATATAAGAATATAGGCCTATATAAAAAAGTTTTTGCCTATATTTCTTGTATTTGTCTTATAGCTCATCAGATTGGTTTTCTGGACACGATAAATAAAGGATCCAAGAATAAATCAGTTGGCTTCAATATAAAAACATTGGTAAGAGTGAGTATGTTCAGTCCTTAAATCCCGGCATCAGCTCCACCTTGTGCCTCCCCGATGTAAACATTCTCGGTGTTGTGAGGAACAGAGCGCATAAATTCATGGCCGGAAATATATTATATTGTAATGTTGCGAGGAAGTTGCTGTTGAGAATTTGGTTTAACTTTACAACGGATTTTTTTTTTTTTTAGCCGAATATAGCCAAGACGTCTGACGGGCGTAAAAATAAAGGATAAAAGACGTCATAATGGTGTAAGCACTGTAAGAGGATATGATGATTTTTCTAAGCCCTTCCACACGAAAGGCCTTTCTTAAACTGAATAAAATCGTCCAGCTGCAACAAGGAAAACAAGAATATAACACTTCACGACATTAAAGAGTTTAATGGAGAATGTCTGTAATCTCTTCTCAGTGAGGTATCTCTTAAGCTGAGTAATATCGTGGGGCGGTGACAAGAAAATGAATGGAATAAAAGACGAAAGTACACAGTTACAAAAAGGAGAGTAGTGTAAAGTATAGAGGAGGGGTGGTTAAGATAGAGAGAGGAGGATTGGTGGTGACATGGAGTTGTGATGATAGAAAGCTATGCTGACGTACAGGGAGAGAGAAAGAAAGATTAAATGAAGGAGCATTAATGGGAGAAAATACCAAAAAACAAAGTGGAAGAACTATTTGTAGGGGTATGCAGTAGAAGGGAGGGAGAGCCGTGAACAGGTTGAAAGATATACCTAAGTGGAAGAGAACATGCAGAAGGAAAGTCATCTCTGTGTTTCTCAATTTTACCAGCTTTTCTCTTGTCATCTTCTTTGTTAATCGTTCTTCCCTTCCTCATCCCTTTCCCCTCCACCTCCCCTACCACCATTTTTTTAAAACAATCTTTTACCCTTGCATCTGATGTCTTTCCCTTTCTTTCTCCCACTTCTCATCATTTCTTTTCAAATTCCCACTGTCTCGTCTCCTTTACTGTCTCCCCCACCACCCAATCCCTTCGTTCCTCTGGCAGTCTACACCAATTCCCTGTCCTTTTGGTCAAACCGTGATCTCTAACACACACACACACACACACACACACACACACACACACACACACACACACACACACACACACACACACACACACACACACACACACACACACACACACACACACACACACACACACACACACACACACACACACACACACACACACACACACACACACACACACACACACACACACACACACACACACACACACACACACACACACACACACACACACACACACACACACACACACACACACACACACACACACACACACACACACACACACACACACACACACACACACACACACACACACACACACACACACACACACACACACACACACACACACACACACACACACACACACACACACACACACACACACACACACACACACACACACACACACACACACACACACACACTCTCTTTACCAAACTCCACCTGCTGCCTCTCTCTTCTTTCTTGTTTTTCAGTGTCTTTCCAGCTTCCTCTCACTCCTTGTTCCTCTCATTCCTTGTACTGAGTTTGTATTTCCTTGTTTCTTCTTCTTCATCCGGTTCTCATTCCATTTCGTCCCTTATCTTGGTTGTTCATTTGTTTCCTCTCCCTCTTTCTTCGCCATCTCGTTGGCTTTCCATTGTTTCATGTTTCTTGGTTGTTTTCTCTTTTCCTCTGTTCATCCCGTTTTCATACCTTTCCCCTTTCCTTTTCGTACTTGATTTCTGTGTTCCTTCCCTCTTTTCTTTTTCATTTGTCTTCTTCCTGTCTTTCTTCTTTCTCGCGTTCGTTTATAATTTGTACATTCATTTTTAATTTGTCTTGCTTTTATACTTCGATCTTCATATCGATTCTTCTTTTTCATTGCTTTCTCATTACCTTCTTAGTTCCTTCTCAAGTGTTGTTCCTTTGTTCTTTACTTTCTACAATATATATTCGTTTATCTTATTCTCATCGTTCTTTCTTCATTCATTTCTTCTGTTTTGAAATTGTTATATACTTCCTTTCTATCGTCTTCTTTGTTTTGTTTTTTTTTCATTTTTTTCTTTTGCGCGTTTCCCATTCCTCTCTTTTCTTGTTTTCCTCTTCCTTCCTTCGCTTCATTATCCTTGCATTTCATCCTCTTGTCCAGTTCCCCTTCCTTTCCCCCTTCCTCTATACCTCTGTGCACCTCAGTTTTCTTCCCAGCCATTCTTCCCTGAGTTTATTCCCTTTTTCATACTTTTTCTCCTTATTTATTCTTCCTTTTAGCGCTGACTTACTTCGCCTTTTCCTCCTTTCCCCAAACACCTCGGTGGCTTGATGGCAGAAGTCTAGGCCTGGACATGACCGTGCTTTAATGCGCGACGGTTCGCATCCAAGATTTTTTTATATTTTTTTTTAAAGGTAAACGCTGCCATGGACGTAAATGTAATCTGTTACGGCATAGATGATCTGGACTGCGGTAGCCGATTTTCAGATCAGAAACGGATAAAATGGGATTGACTTTGCTGTACCGATATGCTCATTTCTGTTGACCTTTCTTCCTTCCTACTTCCTACTCATCCGTCTTTCCTCCCTCCATTCCTTTTCCTTCCCTTCTTTTTTCTATTTCTCTTTCCCCCGTCCTTTCCTCTTTCCCCCTTCCTTTCCGCCATCTTTTTCTATTTACTTCCATTTCTCTTTCCTCCCTTCCCTTCCTTCTTTCTCCTTTCCATCCTCACATCATCTCTTTTCCCTCCTTCCTCGTTCCCTTTCTTTTTGTCTTCCTCCCTTCCTTCACCCCTTTCTCCATCTCCTTTCCTTTCTTCCTTCCTTTTCATCCTCCTTTCCTGCCTTTCTTCCTCCTTCCCATCCTCACATCATCTTTTCCTTCTTTCTCCCATTCCTTCTCTCCCTACCTCTTTCTCCTCCTCCCTTCTTCCTTCCTTTCTCAGTTGCCGGCATTCCTTACCGTACTTCCTTTATTGCTTCCCCTCTGACCGCTCCTTCCCCTCTTCTACCCTACTTTCCTTCCTTTCTTCCTTCCTTCTTTCTTTGTGACCTCTCCTTCTCCTTCCCCTTCTCCCATCCCTTTCCATTACTCTCATTCTTCTTTCCTTTCTTTTTATCTCCCTTCCTTTCTCCCTTCTCTCTGACCTCTCCTCCTACTTTTTGCGTCCCCGTCATCCTCCAATTTCCATTGCTATATCATTTCCACCTACAGTAATCCCTCCTCCTACCCCTTTTCCTTCCCTTCCTCCCCTCATCAGCAGTCACGCGACACTGATGTGAAAATCTACAATCATATTGCATAAAACGTCTGCGTAGGAGCTTTATTCATATATGATTTTGGCTACAATCGATATTAATAGTCAGGGATAAAGTATTAACGTAACATGCAAAAAAAAAAAAAAATGTTAAGGAAAAGGTACCCCAAGCCAACTAATACGCATTTACCGTAATGTCTCTTGTTTTGTGTGGTTGGTGGTGGTGAGCTTACAAATACCTTCTTTTCTGGGATGTTGTGCTCTCTCCCTTGCTTTGCCTTGTCTGTAACCTTACCGTAACTGCGCCAACTTGAGTGTAACTGCGCCGTCCACCTTGACTTTTATTGCTCCATAACCACTGTAACTGCAAGTTGGAAAATCTTGTTTCAGCTGTGGCCTTCTGGGTGGAGGTAGGAGGGTTGGATTTAGGAGTGTTATTCAGCTGTGGCAGAGGGAGTTTGGGCGCGTCCACACGTGTACTTGAACAATTGCTGGCAACATGTAAGCATCACAGTAACGAACAAGCTGCAAACATGTTGGGAACAGCAGCAACCAGATCATGTTGGCAACATCACGATGATGTCTCAGCTGGCTGGTATGGACACACTTATCCCATCGCCACTGCTGCCAGTGTTCGAAGCTGCAGTGAAACATGTTTGCATACATCTGTCCAAATACTGCTGCAAATATGTTCCCGAACATGTTGCCAGCTGTGTTGCCAACATATGTTCGAGGGCACGTGTGGAAGCTCCCTTAGACTTAAGTATTGCAGCTCACTGTGGCTGGCAGAGAGATGTACGAGTAAATTAACCCAGTCACTGCGACGGTTGAACTCAAGATTAATGCATCATTGAGAGACAGCGCTTTATGTGTAGAGTTTACACGTAGCCACAATATAATATACTGAAAGACAACTGACTCTGATCACAGTATACGCATATACCAAGTAATATAATATATCGTAATTATAGATATATTGTAGTCGTCGCGGAGCTATTGTAACAGTATATTGATTTGTAGGGATTTTACGAAAGGAGAGAATGTTTGTTGTACTTGTTGCAGATGGCAGGAGGTAGATAAAGATGAGTCAAGGCTTTGACTGTAGTTTATTTTCTTCTGAGGGAATAACTCAAGAGTAATACTGAGTAGCCTACTAGTGAGTGAGTCTCACAAGAGAGTAATGAGATGAGAGCTACTGGCTAACACGCGGGCTCCCCTCCTTGCCGTTTCTGTTCTCTCCTAACCCCTCCCTGCCCCGTCTCTCCCATTTCTCCTGTATATGAATGATTGTGTCACGTGTAAGGGCAAGGGCTTTGGAACCTTCCCGACCCTGGGGACTTTCCGATCAGGCGTCACACCTTGCTGTGTGTGATATTACTGAGAATATGCAGACGCCACTTCCTCTAGCCTTAGGCATGACTTTCATCTAATCGCTATATTACATGCATACGTTACTAGCTATTATGTATTGTGTTATGATATTTTAGAGTCCTGACAGAAATAAACATTGATCTACCGTACAGGTAAAGGCAAGTGAATGTGAACAGAGGTTTTCCCCTGTGTTGAGCAATACAGAGTGGAAGTGTTGTCTCGGTGAGTGACCCACCCGGTTCAAAACAGAGCATAAAGTGGTAAATCGCGCAATCTATAAATACCAGTATAAAAGAGCCGCGTTATTTGTTTGTTTGTCCTTCAGTCACGCCCAAATTAAGGGCCAGAGACCCCCAGACCCACATATGTTCTGAATCAGGGTGACCCAAGGATGGTTGTAGGAGGTCAATATTCAGATGTGTGTCATTTTAGGTCATTGGTAGAGTGTTCGCCTTTTTGGCCCAGGCAACGCCGGGTACCCATGCAGCCCAGTTTTTGGCATTGAGACTCACTTGACCTTCAGTTCGGACATGGCTATGTGAGGTAGATCTCCGAGGTCATTTGAGGTCACCGGTAATACACGCTCGAACGACTGGACCCAACAGCCCAATTTTTGGCATGGAGAACAACATGACCTCCGGGTCGGACACAGGCTGTGTGAGGTTGACCTCCGGGGCCATTCGAGGTCATAGGTCGGAGGTCATTCGAGGTCACCGGTAATACACGTTAGAACGACTGGAGACAACAGCCCAATTTTTGGCATGGAGAGTCACATGACCTCCAGTTCGGACATAGGATATGTGAGGGTGACCTTCGAGGTCATTTGAGGTCACTGGTCGGAGATCACTTGAGGTCACCGGTAATAGTAAACAAGTGCGCACCAAAACTATTCTTTAGTCTGCAAAAGCTGAAATAGAAAGTTCTTGGACCTCTAAATATGTCTTTCTGGAGTATAAAGATTGAACTACAACAAATAGCATTAGAGTGTTCACCTTTTTGGCCCAGCAACGCCAGGTACCCCTGCTAGTATGTAATAATATAAAGCCTCATGAAATAGATTCACATAAAGAGCTATATTAGTGTTGATTAAGGGGTCTGGTGGTCTGTAGATATAAGTGGCAATGTATTAAATGTGTGCCTGGTGATTGCTGCGTTTTGTGTCTCTGAGATTATATAGATTATCAGAAGAGGAGAATTGAAGGTCTTTGTGGCGGGACAGCCTGAAGTAGCTGTGTCAATGTCAGTCAGAGTGCGTGTCAGAAGAGGCCGAGCTTGTGCTTGATAATTGGCACCTTTATGGAAGCAAGATGCCATTAAATTTTATGAAAGTGCATCCACCATATATTCCAGGGAGTCAGAGTTTGACCCTATCGCAGAGTGTAGGTCGATGGCAAGTGGCCATTCGTAAACTAAATATCTTGGTACTTTCGTTCGCCGTTACCAATAAAACAGCACCAAGGTTGCCATTGTACTTGAATGAATGCAATACATATACCAAAGAATAATAATACGTAATATAAAAATATTAACAGAGGACGAGAATCCAGGGAGCTTCCTACGCCCACGAGAACACAGTCCACCCTCTCTCTCTCTCTCTCTCTCTCTCTCTCTCTCTCTCTCTCTCTTCGTCTTCTTCTTCTTCTTCTCCACCTCCTCCTCCTTCTCGTCTTCCTTGGTCATGTCCAAACATCCTGTGCTCATTAAAGGTTAAATCCTCCTAAACACGTCATGGAAGCTTTGCCCTCGCTGCTCAGAGGAGGGTAAGGTGGAGGGAGGGAGGGAGAGGAAGAAAGCTTTCCCAGAGGAATGACAGGAGGAGGAGGAGGAGGAGAAACGGAGGGAAAGGGATGGAACATACAGAAAGGAATGAGAGGAGAAGGAGGAGGAGGAGCAAAAAACATAGTAAGATGCATTTTGTCTTTTTCATGAATGTCTGAAGAAAATTCATAACAAAATTTCCAAGTCAGCGAGAACACAGCCCACAGCTTCTGCTCCCTGGGAGACCAAGCCAAATACGCAAATGTCGCTAAACTTGTTCTGTAAAGACGATTTCTGTGTTTATTCAGTCTTACGCAGGACATTTTATTCAGCATACGATTGACGACGTATTGAAAGTGTTACACCTGGTACATCCATAGCGTATATGGAGAAAAAAATGAAATCGAGCACGTATTTAATTAGTTTTTGTTACTACATTCTAGAAATTTTTAGGAACAAGTGACGTGATGATGTCCACAACATCTCTTGCATATGTACTGGTGAACTGCATGGCCTCTGGATAGGACTGTGTACTTCATGCCACAGAGCCTGATGCATATATGAGAGAGAGAGAGAGAGAGAGAGAGAGAGAGAGAGAGAGAGAGAGAGAGAGAGAGAGAGAGAGATGGAATGAATCACCGGCCTTGCAACATACTGTACATAGAGAAGGCCTAAGAATATTTGGACATGTGATGGGTTTCCTTCTTTTTTCCCGGTGAATGGCTTTTTCTTGCCTGGAGTCCTCCAATAAGAAGTCATGTATGCGCAGTACACACACACACTCTCTGTCTCTGTCTCTCTCTGTCTCTGTCTCTCTCTCTCTCTCTCTCGTTATACAGTATACTCGTGTGTGTGTATATATATATATATATATATATATATATATATATATATATATATATATATATATATATATATATATATATATAAATTATATGTAGCTTTCAAATAGTATGAGAACATCATCAATAAAATCCTCATCAAGAAGAAGCCAACAAGCAATTCAGGTTTTGTTAAATTTTATTTAGTACAATCTGGAAAATAGTTGGAAACCAGGAACTCTCACACAGCCCAACAGAGCAGTGGTATATTCTAACACAATCATCCATTGATCACCACATTGACTGGATAGGTACGGAGATGCTAACAGGGTCACAGAGCTTAAATGAAAGAAGTGTAATTGAATCATACTTAATTTCTGGCACATAAGAGAATAATGAAAACATTTCTTCGGCCATTTTAAAGATGATAAATAACCAGAATTTATTACAAAGTAGTAGCCCAAGACTAACATGTGTATGGTTGCAATGGTTAGGATGTAAGTTCAGCCGAGGCGAGGTGAGTTGAGGTGAAGCGAGATGGGGTCATGGTATGTCATGTCAAGTAAGGTCACTCTTTGTTTTTGGTGTCCCCTGTCCCCTCCCACCTCCACCCCCCCTGTTCCGGGTGTGTATAATATATTAAAGTCCCATCCCTCATGTTTCTGTCACTCTTTCTAAGGATGTAATTGAGGAAAATATTTACTGTCTCTGTTTTCAATTCTTCTGTGTTCATACCGGCATGGTTTACTTTTCTGTGGTCTTGATTTGATAAAGAAATCTGCACATCTTCTTTCTTACATTTTCTCAAAGGAAAATGCTTTGCCTCTTCTCATGTTCTTGTCACTAACGCTCTTTGCCACGGCCTCATGACAATTTCTGCTCCGGTTGCCGCTGTGAATGAACTGGACCTGTATCTCGAGACACCTTTCTTAGAATATCGTTTTGGGGCCTTGAATATTACTTTATAGCAGAGGAATTGTATAAAGAAGGCGTTTAGCCACCGGAAGACAGACCCGCATAAAGAAGGCGCGTAGCCACCCAAGGACAGACCTGCAACCTGCAGATACTCAAACAACCATTCAAATAAAGGCATGTGTTCGTATAGGCTTCCAATGCAGTGACGGTACTGGGTGACTGGGATGTGCCATCTGTCCTGATTCTTCTGTGATTCTTTTTTGTATTAGTAACAAATAGAATGTATCTGAGTGTAAGATGTCAACTTTGGGAAGTGTCATACGTTTGCGCGAAAATGTTGCATTTCCAGTTATGATCATTATTACTCTTATTATCTTAAGTTGTTTTGGGCATAAATGTTTGTATAAAAATGTTACTTCTATTACTAATTACACTTTATCTTTGCAGGTAAGCCGAGTGCTGTACCACAAAAGCTGTAAGTATAAAGGAGGGCCTACATACAGTATATACCCTCGACCAATTGGGGAGGCGGTGGCTCAGTCGGTAGAGAGGTGGCCTGCAGTCCCACGGGACCCAGATTCAAATCCCCTCTGGAGCAGGGAACAGTTTAAGGATTTGAATTTCATGAAAACAGACTTTACTGATCTACCAGAAGACCCGCCGACATGTCGTAAAAATACCCCCGCTAATACCAATACACCAGTCCTGTATGAGACAGCCCTAGCTTGTATTCAATATGGACGGGCTGTTAGCGCCGAAGTGGTGGCATGTAGAGGTGTATGGTATGTAGGAGGACTACTGGGCCTTGGGAGCAGGCTGTGAAGCCTTTGCCCAGAGTCGGACACATAAAAAAAAAAAAATGGTATTCGGTGCTAAATCGCTCCATAATATGACCAGAATTTTCTAATGGAATAAGGTAAAAGTTATAACATTTTCCAAAACCTTACTGGTACTTTCAATACACCTAGCATCCTGAAAATTTGCATGTAGGAAGTAGAGGCCAAGAACTACGAAGTTCTCCATTTTTTCTTCTTCCCCATTACTCAGTTTTATCATGTATACACAGTACAGGAAAGATGGCGTGTGAGGTTTATAGAGGGACCACATTAGTGGCGAAAAGTAAGTGGAGAACACAGTAGTATTTTGACATGCTGGTAGGCGATGTTGACCAGCTCTAAGCAGACCAAACTTTGTCAGTGACCAGAAGTGAGTTTCAGCTCTAAAAGTCATTTCTACATGGAAGTACCCCAGTGCAACATTGCACCCAGGAAACATGGCCCTGGCTATATAATCTTCGAAGCCTTAGCATTTTGCGTGAGCAAGGTCATAATTTTAGTGCTTTTCATATTTTCTGCTTTTGATTACCGTACTTTTGACCACCAACCTGGCAGCTATAGGTCATGCATGTAGAAGCACACGTGTAGTATTCAATAACGTCTATAAGCATGCAGTAGTTCATTCGATTCCATTCACCCATTGTGGAGCTAGGGAACTTGAAATTCGTGGAATGGCCCACCACAACTACAACTTCTAGGTGGCACTGCTTGCGACTGGTAGAGACTTTCGACACTAAATGCCATTTTTATATGGAGGTACTCGAATGCGACATTCCACCCAAGAGTCGTGGACCTGGCTTAATAATCGTCGGAGCCTTAGCAGTTCGTGCGAACATAGTCGTGACTTTAGCTATTTTTACTGTTTTTGCATTTGACCTTTGACCCCTGAGCTGACCAATGAAGCACATAGGTGTACAGTAGAAAATTGTAGTATTAGTCAATGTCTATAAGCAGGTAAACTTTAATTGATTTCCATTAAGCCACCGAGGAACTAGGAGGGCATATTTGAAAACCAGCTCTGGTTGCTAGGGATGCTGAGGCCAATATTCGCAAGGCTGCCACTCGAAAACTAGAGGAGAGAGGGAAATAATGGATGGCACACTGCCGATTGGGAATGACGTCAAGATTACGCCTAAAGAAGTCAGAACTTTCTACGCCGATTAGTAATGCTTCTACAGCTCAAAACATGAAAAATAAGAAACAAGCAGGTTTTCGGCAGTTGTTAAGCAACGAGTAGTTGCCTAACAACGAAAACCTTGCGAACACAACTAGGTATTCGGCTTGTCATTGTGTTCAGGTTTGGTCAGAATCAGTTAATTCTGCAGGGTAGAAGATCCTGCCACAATTAAACAAGAATACAAGAGAGAATGCAAGCGCGAGTAACAACAAGGGCGACATGCCGGTGGCCAGATGTTACAAGTAGACACGTTACAGAGTTACGAGTATGTTCGTGCATTTATCCTCACATTATCAGACACATCAGAAACAGTGACGAATGTCGAATGGATTGCTGTTGGCCAGTAAATAATAAGAGCTTTAGGGAGAAGACAAGAAGACAATTTATACTTTCAGTGTGGAATCTTGTGCCCTATAGTGTCGCTGATCCGCACCACTGATCGCCCCGGACAATGTGAGCTCAGTTGATCACAATTTATTTTCAGCTGCTAAAATTTGTTTTATGTCTTAATTATTTCACTGCGATGACTTCTTTGTTATTTCGTCATCATACTCTACATCATATCCTGTTTCCAACTGGTACAAGGGGTGGGAGAGTTTTTGAAACAAGACCCGGAAAGACAGAGAACCATCACGCAGAGTTACTGGTGAAATGAACCACACTTATTCGCTCATCATTCAGGTCCTCGAAATTTTCATCTCACAGGTCAGTGATCCAAACAAAATTCATAATGCTTGTGAGCAAGCATCATTCCCTTGACTGTCAGGTTATAATTACATTGCAACTCTTGTTCCTTGCATCGTCATACACACATTGTTAGTTCATTTTTGTCCTTTAATTCTGTTACTTTCTCAGTTTCCATGCGGTATCTTATGTATTCATGCAGTTACATTATCCATCCACGTCATCTTGGCCTCCCATGCCCCTCGCCTTCCCTTACATACACTCCTATAGCCCTGTTCACTACCCTACTCATATCCATATAACCCTATTCACAACCCTACTCATATCCATATAACCCCTTCCACTCTCCTGCTCATATCCGTATAACTCTTTCCACTCTTCCACCTATATGAATTTAACCTTTTCACTCTTTTAACTCATATCCATATAACCCTTTTCACTCTCCTACTCATATCCACATGATCCTTTTCACCGCCCTTCACATATCCATACAACACTTTTCACACCCTACACATATCCATTTAACCCATTCCACTACCTAACTCTTGTCCATATAAAAATTTCACCACCCTACTCATATTCATAGAGCCCTTTTCACTACCTAACTCATGTTCATTCTCTGCATGATCATATCAACAGAGCACACTTTCTTCTACCCTTTGATCAACAAACTTTCATAACGTCTCGAATCACGCATTCTTAGCCTAGGCATCTCACATACATTCCTTAATAATTCCTTTTCTCTTGCTTAATTTCCTCTGACGCATCTTAGAAGAGAAAGAGTTCTTGTGGTAATGGGGTTAGAAAAACAATCTCAATTATCGTCTTCACTATGATAACAATTCCTTATTTGTTATTCTTGATGTCTCGAGACGACTTTATTCCTCTCAGAAGAGATATATGGGTCTGAATACGATAAATATAGCCTACATTAGTGTGCCCAATATTAGAGGAATTTGTTAAGTGGAAGTAAACTGTATGTACAGTAAATGACAATAGTATGCCTCATTCTTCAGTGCTTTTTGGAACTTCATTTCAAGCTAACAGTTACTGATTATTAGTCTTCCTTGATGAAAGTATTGTTGCTCAATGCCCTCTGTGCCATGAATTGTAGGATAACACCATCTAATGCTCACAGCTTTGATAAATGTCAGTCCGAGCTAGTTCTTCAGCTTTTTTTTTTTTTTCCTGTTTCTGGGTCCTTCCCTCTCAGTGTGTGAAAGAAGACGAAGCCACCTATTCTTTTACCTTCATCCCATGTATTTGCACTTTCCTTCCTCCCTGTTGTTGTTTATAGTATAATTTATGAAGACTTTCATCATTCCTTTATCCCTTACTCTACTCCTGCCTTTTTTTTCATTTTCGTTTTTACACGAGTAACCTTTTTCATATTTCCTTCCTCTCATCCATCTCTATTTTCCTTCCTTTCATCGATCTCTATCTTCCTTCTTCTCTCATCACTCACATCCATCTTTTCTAAGCACCTCCCTCTTACCTCCTCTGCTCTGTGCTTGCTCTCATATCCATCATCACCATCACCTCTGCATGACCACGAGTGGGAGCGCCGCGCCCTCTTTCAATTATCCCCTTCAGCGGTGTATGAAAGACCCCCTTCCCTCACTCAGCTCCATCTCCTCCCCCCACTCCCCAGCCCCTTCCCATCATTAGCCCCCCTCCCCCTCCATTCACTGGACCTCCTCCCCTTCCCCCACGCCCCAGTTCCTCTCCCCTCACCTTGGCCTCTGACTGGGAGCTAAAGCTGACCTTCGTGTCTGCTTATCCCACTCTCCCTCCTCCACCCCTCCTGGACCGCCCTCCACCAGCTTTGTGTAGTGAGAGTGTGTGCATACCTCAGGGCTTTTCTTGCGTCGGCTTTATTTAGATAGTGTTTGCATACCACAGGGCGTTTCATACTTCAACTTTATGTAGTGAGTGTCGGCGTACCTCAGGGCTCTTCATGCGTCAGCTCTGGCGTACGGAGGTGGTCTGACGGGGATGTCGTATGCATGGATTGGTCAAAGTGTCTGCCACTGTGAGGACAGATACACTTAACTCTTGGAATACGAAAACGTCATTAGTTTTTTGCATTAATTTCCTATTTTACTTATCTTAGGGAGATCGACTGACGGTCAGATCATATGCAAGGATTTCGGAACTGTTTGTCAGTGTGAAGGTGGACACATTAACCCCATTCAGCAAGAGAACGTCATTTGTATTATGTTTTTGCCAGTAGACGATTTTGTTTATCTTAGAGAGATATAGTGACGGGATAGTTGTATACCTTTGTGATAGTGTCAGCATGATGCGCAGTTACTGTACGTAGTGATCAGGATTACAACTATCAGTTCATGAGTTGGTTCTTTCTAGAGAGCTGAATAGACAGACAGACAGACAGACAGGTAGATAAATAAAAATACGTACCGGTACGTCATTCTATCCCATTTACTTCCATTCTATTCCATCCCGTTTCGTTCCATTCCATTCTGTTCCATCCCTTTCCTTTCCATCCTATTGCAGTCCTGCCATGCAGAACCACACCCAACCCACTGCACCGCACCTTTTACAAGTATAGTACTGTGACCTTACCCCCTACACCCTCACCCCCCAGTCCCCACATCTGGAGCCACACGGTCCCGCCTTTTGGTAAACATGTATTTATGCACTCGCATTCACCTCCATCCCCATCGTATCTCCACCTTTAGGCAGCATTCAGCCATTCCCAGGCCTTAATTTGTGTTTTATCACAAATCCCTGTCGTAAATCTTAAACGTCTGTAACTTGAAATTTTGAATATGGTTAGTTAATAAAAAGGAAATGGAATGCAGCTCCGTTTGTGAACATCTCCAGTTCTTTTTTGGGGGTGGATTAAAAATTGAAAGATGATAGTAATGATGGACAAGAGGAACGAGAGTTCAGAAGATGAATCATTTTAACATGAACACTGAATGTGTGGCGAAGTAAGTGGTAAGAGGAGCCGGTACCTTGTTTTATAAACAATTTTACATACAGTACACACATTTTTTTTCCTGACTACACCAGACGTTTTTCAAAGGAAACAATTAGAGGTTAAGGATTAATTCTCTCAGCCCCAAGACACTTTATTTTACTCAGGTTGGTCTCAGACGATAGATGCAAGTCTCGTTAACCTTCACCGTGGTTGAGGGTTTCTGGAGATATGCTGGTGTGGGGTAGATGGACTACTACACATTGAGAACGGGCTTCCAAGCTGTTGTACAGAGTCGGATGTAATAGAAATACAAGTATATTATTAAATGCATTACTATTGTGAAGTCCGACTGTGTGTTTGTATAGGAAGAAAACTTATTATCCACGTATTCCCTGCGTGTCTTAAAGGTGGCTAAACAAGGCCTAAATGAAGAGTGAATTCACATTTCTATATTGGCACAGTAAGTAGCCTTGTAGCTTCTTCAGTACCTGGGTAGGGGTTATTGCCCCCCCCCCCGCCTCTCTCTCTCTCTCTCTCTCTCTCTCAATCCTACTTTTCACGCCTCAGCTCCGTCTCGGTGTCACCCTGAAGGAAGCCGATTTTCATGTTTTCTCATCGTATTTCTGCCTCACAGTTCTTCCAGTTTTTTACGCCCATTCTTTTTGTACAAAAAACCCGCTGTATTACTGGACTAATTGGGATTAAGTACTGTCAGTGTTTTTGATCGGGTAAAATAAAGACATTCCCACCTGCACGAAAGAAAGTAGCCTTCGTTTTTCAGATCAAACTCTTTGTTATGATTCAGGGAATAACCTTTTAAATGAGATCTGTAGAAGTGCATTGAATGGCATATTTAAACACAAATGTGCACGGCCTTGGAATCCGTATAATACTCGTATGTGCTCAGAGCTGCTGGCTTCTAACCACTTCTCTTATAGCTGTGGTCTCTCTCTCTCTCTCTCTCACACACACACACACACACACACACACACACCAGAAAATCAATCGTCTTCTCTAACTGCATTGTATTTCAGTCACGTATCGCCTTCAACCCTTCAACGCACCCTCCCCTCCTCCCTTTCTCGGTGTATCCCAATCCTCTGCCTTTTCTCTGTTTTCCACTGAATTTGTTACTCTTTTCTGGGCACTGCCATTCCATTTACGACCCTCTTTTTTGGTAGTTCCTTCGGTGAAACCTGTTGCATCATTGGAAGCTGGCCGTTACAGGGGACCGAAGCCCTAGACGGTGTGAATTATGAAATGGGAGGAAGAGACTGCCATAGATGAAAGTGAGGAAGGATGAGAGTTTAGATAATAGTCAAGGCTAGGGTTTAGAGTAGATGCAGAAATAATTAAAAGTAATGAAATGCCGAGAACTCACGCCCAGAGCTGTCAAGGCAAAGCATCGCTCGGTATGCCTCCGCCAAGCCTTGCTCACGGACGCGCAATACAACCTCCAGTACACAGCAGATTAAATCAGTTCATCCCACCACCACCATCTAGGCTGGGATGAGGGACTGAGTCAGGTCACTCCTGATAGAGGTTCTTGGTGGGGAAAGAGAAAGACAAAATCCTGGAAGGAGGAAAGAGAAGGCATGATTTGCGGATAAGAAGAAGAAACAGATTGACTTGCCGGTCGGCCAACCTCAAAAATCCTGACCGGGGAGGATAAATTTGTTCCTATCTAAACTCCTGCCCATCCCTCTCTTCCTCTCCTCCCTTACCACCCTGCACATCATTGACTCATATTCCCATTTGTTAAGAGCACTCCCTACCACCTCCCCCTTGCCACATTATTTATACATATTGACACTAAGTTTTTTATAGGTGTACCATGGACATAAATCATTAGAGACGAGGTGCTAATGAGTTACTAAACAAATGAGAATAGAACACACACACACACACACACACACACACACACACACACACACACACACACACACACACACACACACACACACACACACACACACACGTGTACACACACACACACACACACACACACACACACACACACACACACACACACACACACACACACACACACACACACACACACACACACACTCACACACACACACACACACACACACACACACACACACACACACACACACACACACGTGTACACACACACACACACACACACACACACACACACACACACACACACACACACAGAAGAGAAAGAGAGAGGACAGAGGGAAGGTCGGTGACTCTTGGGCTGCCACTCCTGGGATGACTGACCGGTCCATATCCATAGAGAGATAAGAGAGATGGAGCGAAGAAAGGAGGTTAGAAGAAAGAATGGTTGAAATGAGACTAAAAATAAACTAAGTCAACCCCATATGACCTTGAACTTTGACCCCGTGACTATGGTGACCTAATCAGTTCATCTTCCCTTCATACTGTAACAGTGACAAAAGTTTGGTTGAAATCCGTCGAGGGGTTTAGGAGTTATGGCACCCACACCCATATGACCTTGAGCTTTGACCCTTTGAATGAGGTAATCAGTTCATCGTCCCTTCCTAATACATCACGGACAAAGGTTTGGTTGAAATCAGTCAAGGGGTTCAGGATATCGCTTCCACACCTTTTTGACCATGACCTTTGACCCCTTGACCTTGCTGACCTAATCAGTTCATCGCCCCTTCATACTGTAACACTGACAAAAGTTTGGTCGAAATCCGCCGAGGGGTTCGGGAGATATTGCGCCCACAATCTAAGTCGACCCCATAAGACCTTGACGTTTGATCCCCTGACCTTCATGACCCAATCAGATCATCGTCCCATCAAACTGTACGACTGACAAAATAGTGGTCGAAATTCGCCTCGAGGTTCAGGAGATATCGCGCCCACAGGGATAATCTAAGGAGACCCCATATGACCATGACCTTTGATCTCTTGACCTTGATGAGGGCACGGTGGCTCAGTGGTAGGGCATCGGAGTCGTGATCGGGGGATTGCGAGTTCGAGCCTCGCCCGGGACTGCCGTGCCGGGAGTGGTAGCGCGCTCCTGTAACCTAGCAGGGCTATATGGCCATAGTTGCCTAGCTCGGGGATTAAATCCTTTTCTTGACCTTGATGACCTAATCATTTTATTATGTCCTCATACTGCGCCACTGACAAAAGTTTGACGGAAATTTGTCGATGGTTTCAAGAGATATTGCACCCAGAATAATGTTTCGAACGTACCCACGTACACACGGACGGACATACCAATCACTTAATGCCTCCTCCTCCATAGGTGGTCGGAGACATAAAAATACAAAATAATATGAATGGTGGAAATCTGTAAGTGTACATGGTGCGTTCCGGTGATTGTATATCAGAAGGGGAGAGGTAGAGAGGGAAAGGAGTTTGGGAAGAGGAAATTCAAGAAAGAGTAAGAAGGGATAAGACTTGAAGAGGTAATTATGGAGGGGGAAGAATGAAGGTACGAGACCCCTACAATACCTCATCAAACCATATTCTTACAACATCATAGCTAACACCCACATCATATCCTACCACACCTCATCTAAACATATTCTTACCACGCCACAGCTAACCCCCACAGCATATCCTACCACAGCCCATGCAACCATAAGCTTACCACACCAAAGCTAACCCCCACACCATATCCTACGACACCAAATCTAATCACGCCATTATCACACCATATCTCTCCACATCCCTACCATTCCGTTACTGTACCACATCCTGCTGCACAACACTTACCATAACCACACCTCCCAAATCTTGGCCTACCGCACCCATAGCGCATCACATTTAACCAGGCCATTACCACACTACATGATATCCTACCACACACAACCATATACCACACGCTACCACACCACACGATACCCTACCACACCACACTCAACAACACCATAAATAACCATACTTCAAAACCTCACCATATCCTACTCCAGACTGCAGTTATATATGAAAGAGAGAGTGCAGCGTAGATGAAAATGCACACCATATACATTTTTATCTTTCATTTGCCAGCGTATTCACTCTTTTCATTTTCCTGGTAATTTAATTCTCGGTTCAGTCGCACCCCCTCCTCTCCTCCCTTACTCCCTCCCCCCTTGACGTCCCCTCCCCGTGCAGGTGGCAAAACATACATGTAGGGTAGAACGCGTGTGATTTTTAATCTGGTTCTGCTTCTGTAAACATACTTCCACACACCCATTTTCTACACACACACACACACACACACACACACACACACACACACACACACACACACACACACACACACACACACTATGCGTATTTCCACACACCCCAAATCATATTCACACGGTACATATTACCTCACAATCTTCTCCGTACACTGTACATATCTGCAACGGCCCTGCGGTATGCATATTGTCTGTACATTATAACTATTGCCGGTACGGTATACACGTTGCTTGATGTCCACCATATCGCCACCATCCATAGTAATTCATCTGCCAGTCAGCCATTATGGCTACAAGAGTCATACGACCCGTTAGGCGGATGGTGGTGTAGTTTGGGCCAGACTGGAGTATTCATTTAGCCTTATAAATACTGTAGCTTGATTTTCATATGGCATAATAATATGGAGTGTAATTAGGATAGAGTTGTATTGTTCTTGTTGATTTAATAATGTGTTTCGAGATTGGAGTGGTTTGGCCATGTGGAGAGGATGGAGGGTGAAAGACTGACGAAGAGAGTGTATGTGAGTGAGGTGGAGGGGGGAAGAGGGAGGGGGAGGCCGAGGATGAGATGGAGGGATGGGGTGGAGAGGTATATGAGAGAGGGGGGTGTGAGTTGGGAGCAGGGCAGTGAAATGGCGGGGGACAGGGCGACTTGGAGGCGATTTGTTTGTGGCCACCCCAAACGGGATTGAGGCGTCTGGCAATAGATAGATAGATAGATAGTTTGGGGTACTTGGACTCCTGTGTGTGTGTGTGTGTGTGTGTAATAGTAATGTGTGTGTATGTATGTATATATATATATATATATATATATATATATATATATATATATATATATATGTGTGTGTGTGTGTGTGTGTGTGTGTGTAGAGGGAATGGATGTATGGAGATTGATGTCCCTAGATGAGCGTGGAAGTAGACGGGTGAGGGAATATTACAAAGGGGGGAGGGAGGCGAGGGCTTAATGGAGGTTGGTGGAGGGGGGGATGGTAGGAGAAGGAAAGGAGAGAAGGGAGGGTAGAAATTAATGGAGGGATTTGGGAGAGTCAGTGATTTATATTACTGGGAGAGATGGTACGAAGAGATGGAGAGAGAGAATGACAAAAAAAGAGAGATGACAAAGTAAGAGAGGACTGGGTGGATGAAAGGACAGGTGGGAATGGAATGGGTGATATGATAGACAGGGATGGAGTGGATTGTTGGAGGGGGGGGGGGAAGGAGGGAGGGAGGGAGAAATTGGTTGGTACAGAAGAAAGGGAGAGTAGGATGAGAGGGGGTGGGTAGCAGGATAGGAAAGGATGGTTGGAGAAAAGAAGTGGGTGGTATGTTAGAGAGAGGGAAACTGAGTAGTAGGATGAGCAGGGATGTTAAGGAGGGTTAAGGAAACAGTAGGAAGGGAGATACAGTAGTGTGTAGAAGAGAGGAGAGATGGCAAGTAAGAGAGCGGCTACTAGGGTAGAACTAGAAAGGATATCAACAACAGAACATTTTGTCGCATTAAGGCTGCATATAACATAGTGAACTATGAACATGGTGTCTGTTCTGAGCCGAATACAAGGATAGCCAGTCAAGAAGGATCCCTTTCCCCACCAGTCCCTCCAGAACAGAAGACAAGGATAGCCAATCTGGAAGGATATCTTTACCCACCAGTCCCTCCAGCCAAACGCAGCTGGAAAAACTGAAGGCCTGTCATGATGTACGGCATGAAGAAAAGTACTATTGGAAAATTTATAAGAAAGGATAAATGGATTTTTTTTTTTTTTTATAGATCATCGTAAGTTATTGAAGATGAAGTGTCAGGCGATGTTACACAACTGTTTCCTTCCTGATCTGGATGAGAGAAAAATTATACACGTACCGCGTAAGTCTGTATTATAATTATCCAGCAGTGAATGCAGTTATATGGGGACTAGAAGCCAGATATTCATTCAGGCAACTTTTAACTGTCGATACTGTATCGCATTCTACTATGTTGTAAAGTAATTTTTCCGTGTATTTATAGTCGTAAGAAGTAAGAAATAATTTGCCTCATTTGACGAAATATAAAGCGAAGGATGAATAACAGGCAAACGAGGATCATCTATGATCAGAAAGGAGAGAGAGAGAGAGAGAGAGATAGAGAGAGAGAGAGGCAGGGATCGGAAGATAAGTAGGGTAAAGGATAATATGAGGAGAGGACCGCAGCAGTGTGGAGTGATACGGAATAACGAGGAGTGATATGGAATGATGTGAAAGTGATGTAATGATGTAGATAAGGTGCAGCGGTGTGATGTGGAGCAATGTGGATTTACCTGATGGGAAGTGATTTAATGCATGTGAAGTTGTGTATCGTGATGTAGTGTGGTATGAAGTCAGATGAAGTGATGAGTGATATGATGGGTGTGGAGTGAGATAGTGGTGTGACATGGAGTGATGTGATAAGTGTTTTGGAATTGTGTGGAGTGTGATTTGAAGTGACGTGGAGCGATGTCATGTGGAATGAGGTGGAATGATGTGATGTGAAGTGAGATGGAGTGATGTGATATTGAGTGAGATCGCGTGAGACTGAGTGATATGGAATAATATTGAGTGATGTGGAATGAGACTGAGTGGTGTGGAGTGAGATGAGTGATGTGGAATGAGATTGAGTGATGTGGAATGAGACTGAGTGGTGTGGAGTGAGATGGAGCGATGTGGAGTGAGATGGAATGATGTGGAACGAGCTGGAGTGATTTGGAGCGAGAGAATGATATGATGAGGAGTGAGGTGATGTGGAGTGAGGTGGAATGATGTGATGTGGAATGAGACGAAGTGATGTGTTGTGGAGTGAGATGGAGATGTGTTGTGGAGTGAGATGGAGTGCTTTGATGTGGAATAAGATGGACTGATGTGCTGTGGAATGAGACTGAATGATGTGATGTGGAGTGAGATGGGGTGATGGGATATGGACTGAGAGGGAGTGATGTGATGTAGAACGGGACGGAGTGATGTGATGTGGAATGAGATGGAGTGATGTGATGTAGAATGAGACGGAGTGATGTAATGTGGAATGAGACGGAGTGATGTGATGTACAATGAGACGGAGTGATGTGGTGTGGAGGGAGATGGGGTGATGTGATGTGGGGTGAGGTGGAATGATGTGCTGTGGAATGAGACGGAGTGATGTGATATGAAGTGAGATGGAGTGATTGGGTGTGGAGTAAGATGGAGTGATGAGATGTAGAGCGAGATGGAGTGATGTGAAGTGAGATGCAGGATGTGAAGTGAAGTGAGATATAGTGACGTAATGTGGAGTGAAAAGGAGTGCGATAGAGAAAATGATGTGTAGGGAGGTGGAGTGATGCAATGTGGAGTGAGATGAATTGGTGTGGAGGGAGGTGATGTGAAATAATGTGGAGTGAGATAAATAGATGTGTTGTGGAGTGACGTGGAGTGAGCAAGTGGGTGGGAGAGAGTTTGAATATGTTATGAGTACGAGTATGTGAGTGAATAAGTTTGTGAGTGAGTTTGAATAAGAGATTTTATGTGTGTGTGTGTGTGTGTGTGTGTGTGTGTGTGTGTGTGTGTGTGTGTGTGTGATTTTGAGTGACTGAGTGAGTGAGCTTCATGAGTGAGTATGTGAACTACTGTGCATGAATTAATAAATCAGTGAGAGAGCGAATGACTAAGTCAGCATGTATTTGACTAAGTTTATAACAGGGTACGAAAGGAAGTGTATGAGTTTGTGAGTGAATTTGTGAAGGAATGAGTGCCTAGATGCGTCTAGAAACGAGTGAATGGCCAACATATTGAACTTAGTGGAGGAGAAAGAGAAAGAAAATAATGGAAAGCTGGAATAAAGGAATGAAGGAGGGTTTGAATGAAGGAATTAATCGATGAATGATCATGGAAGAAAACGAAATACCATTATACATCGAGGGAGACTATTAATCCCTTGGGTGCGTGGACTCCTTTAATGTAAATAAAACTGCTAGGCTGTAGCAAAATATAAATGATAATAGCTTCACGTATTTGAAAGTTAATTTCTTCTATACGATGTCATAGTTTATTGTTTTTGTCCTCAGGCGATTTCTTTCTGTTTTGGAAAGACCTCTTATAGTGGAATGGTGCAAGATAGAAGACGTTAGAAGAGACACTGAATGAGGAAATAAATTTGTGTGTGTGTGTGTGTGAGAGAGAGAGAGAGAGAGAGAGAGAGAGAGAGAGAGAGAGAGAGAGAAACAGACAGACAGACAGACAGACAGACAGATAGAAGGAGAGAGAGAGAGAGAGAGAGAGAGAGAGGGAGGGGGATGGTATAAGAAAGCGAGGAAGCTGGAAAGAAAAGAATAAAGAAGATGGAGGATGAAGGATAGTAAACAATGAATAAAAGGGAAAAAGAGAATATTTTTGAGAAAGAAAGGGTAAACTAATGCAGGCAGAAAGAGTAGGAAGATGGTACGGTACGGGTGTGAGAGAAATCGTGGTGAAAGAAAATTAAAGGAAGAGAGAGCTTAGGAAAGATAAAAAAAATAAATAAATGCATTTGTTATAGGAGAGTAGTAGAGGAAGAACTAAAGAACATGAAGAATAAAGGTAAGAGCAAATGAGAAAGGAAAGAGCTGGTAAGAAGATTAGGGAAAAGGAGAGGAAAAGAATGAAGATATTTGAGGAATTATATGGGAGTTTAAGAGGGAGAGAGAGAGAAAGAGAGAGAGAGAGAGAGAGAGAACATAAAAGAGTAGAGAAGAGTAGGATTAGAGGGGAACCGGAATGAAAGAGGATGAGAACAGAATAATAATGATAGTAAGAGAATAGAAAAGTAACGCGAGAAAGAGCTGAGATGGGAAATAAGCGAGGAGGGAGCAGTCAGGAAGGAACAAAGATATAAAGGTAGGTCAGTGCTGGATCAACACAGGGACAGCAGCGGAGGCGGGAAACACAGAAACATTGAATGGAAAAGTATGAGAAGTAAAAGGAGAGCGGAAGGAAAAACTGTCGGAGAAGGGCATGGAGAAGCAGAATGACAGAGAAAGAAAGAGATGGAATAAGAAAAAATAGAAATATAAGAGTAGAATAAAAGGGGACAGGAGTAATGACGAAAGTAGAAAGAACTAGGGAATGAGAGGAATGAGTAGAATGAAACAAGTTAGAAATAAAAAGGAGTTAGAATAGCAAAGACGGAGAAGTGTACAGTGAAGGAAGGCGTGAAATACAAAGCAGAAGAAACACAGACGGAGAAGAACAGATATGAGTATCAGAAAAAAAGCAGATCAGAAAGGAGAAGGAAAGCAGCCAGAGAGGGAAAAAGACAGAGGGAGAAGCCAGCCACAACACAAGAACGCTATTGGGTCCGTGTTTATCAAGGATCGAGACCAGGCTGTGGTATAAAAAAGTCTTTATCGCAGCTTACTATTGCGAGATTTTTAACGTTAATATTCATTATAGTTGGGCTGTCAAGTTTATATTTGCTGTATGAATGTGGATAAAGATATGAACAAGTAGTCTTAAATACAGTGTAAGCCCAAGAAAGTGTGTAATTATCGAACATGGCCCCATGAAAAGGGTTGATTCTTTAGAGAACCTCGGCACAATGGTGGGTAAACAGGGCCGTCCCACCTCCACCCACCCGCGTACCCCACTGCTTCAGGGAGGGTGCGTGCAGGAGAGTGGTACTGACGGTGGAAAATGCTTAGAATGTGTAGAATGAGGATCAGGCTGCTGGGAGCCATACGGAATGCAATAAGATAAAGCAAATCGAGGAGCAATAGTCCATGAACATTGTAGCAAAAAATTTAATCTATTGAAGATGGATCTGAAATAGGGCTGTACAATGTCTGCTTGACCTGCACCGTGTATAAACATACAGTAATGAGCTGGGTCAAGGAGATGATAGTCAAGAGGTCTAAAAGGAAAGAGGAGACAAGAGTGTGCAAAGTGGTTGCTGTCCCGTTTGCAGATGTAACGGGAATGTATAGTATGTCCGCACGAATATTCTGAGTGTTTATGAATGGAATAGCTGTTGATGTAAAGGAAGCTTAAACTTATACGAAGTTGAGTGAGAATTAATTTCTCTCCTGTCTCAAGATGATCCTTTGCTCTTTGGCAATGAGAGAAGGAACGCTACAGAGTTATTGAATTGAGAAGAATATACGATTGACGGAACCTGAGCTTGAATGTGGGGAAGAGTCAAGTAACGATACGAGAGAGAGAGAGAGAGAGAACGAGAGAGAGAGAGAGAGAGAGAGAGAGAATGTAGAAGTTCGGAATACTGACTGCATCAGTGATGTGAGTGTGTAATGAAGGATGCTTATGAGGGAAATGTTTGTTAGGAAGATGGTATGATTGATAAGTAGCGACAGTTAATGCATGAGATGGACGTATGAAAGCGCGAAGATACAACAGGATAGGCCAAGGACAGGTGTAGTGAGTTACTTCTTCAGTATAGTGGGGCCTTTAAGAGCTTCTTGTTCAATCCAAACGATTTTATCCAGCCTAGAAAAGACTTTAGAACTACGACAGGTCTGTGTGAAGCTGAATGGTTGTTAATGAGGGTAGACAAAAAAATAAACTTGATCGTAATGAAGCGATTGTGACAGTGAGTTCTTTCGCTCCTCTCCCTTTTTCATTCTCCTCCCTTCCCCATTTCATATACTCGTCCCCCTCCTCCATTTCCGCTCTCCCGTTCCCAACTAATTTTTCTTGCCTTTCTTCATTTTTGTAGGTGAGTGGAAGACAAAAATGATAGATCGATAGTGGAGAAGGGAGAACAAGTGAGTGGATGGAGTGAACACTTTAAGGAATTATTAAACACAGAGAATGGAAGTAAGGCGAGTATAAGTGGCTGGGGAATGGCTGGAAGAAGGATGGAGGCAAGAAAGGAGGAAGAGATCAGTAAGACGGAAGTAGTGGAAGCAATGAAGTAAAACAAAATGGGGAAAGTCCGAGGAATTAATAGAGTGTGTGGTGAAATGCTGAAGCATGCAGGAGAGATAGTAGTAGCATGGAAATGGAAGATGTGCAGACGGGCCTGGGATGAGGGTAGAGTCCCTGAGGATTAGACGGCAGGTATAATTATTCCCCTGTACTAAGGAAAAGGGGGAAAAGAAGTGTGTGATAATCATTGAGGCGTTTATCTTAGTGTAATGGGCAAAGTATATGTTAGGATACTTACTGACAAAGTTGGGGAAATAACTGAGGAATTGGTTGAAGAACAGGGAGGATTTAGTATGGGAAGAGGTTGTGTAAATCAGATATTCATCACTGGCTTTACTGACCTGCAGCAAGACAGCAATGAGTGTGATGGAGAGGAAGACATCAGAGAGACAGTTCCATGAATCAGCGCACAAGTCCTCCACTACCCCTCCCCCTCGAAAAAAAAAAAAAAATCTTTTTCTTTTCAGGGTCAGAAAATCTTTTGGTCAAGATACAGACAGGCCGAACTGGAAACAATAAGTTGGTATTGTGCCACACGGCCCCAGCACAAAGAGCAGGATTGGCTGATTCTGCGAGGGACCGTGGTGGTGACGGGAACAGTGGACTCGGAATATTACACGGCGTACGCACGGACGGACACTAACCCATGGCCAGTCCCAGACAGTCCTGCAGTATTGAACTTGCTACGGTATTTTAAATGACAGTTTAGGTGTCAGCTTAGGAGAGATTTTTTGAACACACACACAAAAAAAGCAAAAACACCGATGTATAAAAATATTCCTTGACAAAACCACCCCATAACTACACGAAAAAAACAAAAAAAACTTGATATCAACACCCTTGACAAGAACACCATTAAATAAGCACCCGTGAACAAGAACATACATGAACAAAAGCATGGAGTGACAAAAACACCTTTGAACAATAACAAGACATAAAACTTGACATGTACGCCCCTTGACAAAATGCTCCTTAACAAACAGATTCCATGACAAAAGCATCCCTTGGCAAATAAGACAAAACACTAACTTGACAAAAACCCATCAAGAAAAACACCCCTTGTCAAAAATACTCCTTGACTAAAAACACCCTGCGCCTAAAACCATAAAGGCAACCCTCAACAAATTAACCTTTTTAAAAAGATTCCTTGACAAACACACCCCTACACAAAAGCACCCCTAAACATTTCCTCAACAGAAACACCCTACAACAAGAACGCCTAAAAACACTCCATTACAAAAACCCACCATATCAAAAACATCCCATAACAAAACACCTCATAACAAAACACCTCATGACAAAAACATCCATAAAAGCACTCAGTAACAATAACACCCCTCAACAAAAACACTACTCAACGAAAACACTCCTCAACAAAAATACCACTCAACAAAAACACCCTTCAACAAAAACACCCTTCAACAAAAACACCCTTCAACAAAAACACCCCTCAACAAAAACACCCCTCAACAAAAACACCCCTCAACAAAAACACCCCTCAACAAAAACACCCCTCAACAGAAACATGCCTTAACAATAACATTGCATGAATACCTCCCTTCACAAAATCACAGTTAACAAAAACCCCACAAGAAAAACTTAACATATACCCTGTTACCTATACATCACCTAAGAACGCATGACAAAATACCGTTTAACGAAAAAGTATGACAAAATTCCCATAACCAAACCGGCTTGACGAAAACTTGACAAAAACTTCTGTTAACAAATGACCTCTTGACAGAAACAAGACAAAAACCCTATTTAAGAAAAACACCCCTTGTAAAAAATGGCTGTTGACAAAGGACCCTTAACAATAACGCCCATTAGTAAAAGCGCAAAAGCTACTTGACAGAGCTCTATATCTATTTATTTCTGTCTGTCTGTATGTCTGTCTGTCTCTGTCAGGCTGTCTGTCTGTTGCTGTGTTTTTCTATACCCAGACGCCTTAATCCCGGAAGGGGCGGCAACAAACAAACTCTCCTTTTGACAAAAACATTCAAGGACTAATATGCCCCTTGAGAAAAACATCCGTTAAAAACAAACATTAAAACGCATCCTTGGCAAAAATGGTCTTCGATAAAAACACTAACAAAACCCTCCTTAACAAAAACACGAGAAAACTATTAACAAAAACACCACTTGGCAAACACACCCAATGAGAAAAATCACCTCTTGTACAAACATCCCTTAATCCCTTCACTGTGATGACGTATTAGTTAAGCTTCTTGTTGCCACTAGACGATTTTATTCAACTTGGGTCTTGGATGCAATTTTACTTAACTTCACTTAAAATAAAGGATGTAAGGTTATAACTAATCCCTCTAACTCCCAAAGATCTTCCTAATAATAAAATCGCCTGGAGATAGCAAGACTAAAATAAAGTGTATTCGGATTCAGTTAACAAAAATAGCCCTTGTTAAAAATGGATGTCACAATGTTGGGTTCCTACAAATAGCTGCTTCCCTCCTTCCCCCTCTGACCTCTGTATCCCCGCAGGCTCATACCATGAAGAAATGACTCGGACATGTAAACAATGTTGGAGTCCGAGGAGAATGTGAGCTACTGACTGCCTCCCACCCCCCCTTCTCTCTCTCTCTCTCTCTCTCTCTCTCTCTCTCTCTCTCTATTTCTTCTTCCTGGTCCATGTTCCACCCTCATTGTTCGCACTCACTCCTCTCCCCTCTTTCATCAGCGTGTTATATCCTTTCTGCTTTCATTACCTCACATGCTCTGGCCTCACCACCGCTTGTTCTATTTTTTAATATCATCATCTGTTCTAAGATTAATTAAGGCGTTACTCTCTTGTTCTTATCGTCGTTTCCTTGTACTGATTCAGATGTTTTGTACTAGTCCAGGTCTCTTGTATCTGGCCATATCTCTTGTATCTCTCAGTATCACTTTTATCTGTCCATATCTCTTGTATTTGTCCAGACCTCTTTGTACCCGTCCTCTATTCCATGTCTCTTGTAGTAGTTCATTTTTCATTTACGGGGGCCTTGTGTCTTGTCCCTGTTTCGTATACTTGTCCACGTCTCTTGTACCGGTTCAAATCTCTTGCACTTCTCTTGATCCTTTGTAACAGCCCACGTCAGTCGTACCAGTTAAGACTTGTACTGATCATTGTGCCGTGTTATAATCTAAGTATCTTGTTTCTGACTATGTTTCTTTTACTGGTCCAGATTTTGTTCACTTGTTCAAGCTTAATACATCGGTCCAAGTTTCAAGCACTTGTCCAAAAATTATGTACTGGACAAGGCCTCGTGTATTGGAACAGGCCACGTGTACTGTTCCAAGTCATGCATAATGGTCCAGGCCTGGTGTATTGGTCCTGTCCTCTTGTACCTGTCCAGGCCTTGTGTACCGGTTCAAGCCTCGTGTACCGGTCCAGGTCGTGCATGCTTGATGTGGAGCCCATCATAAATTAATCATTAAAAGACCAGAACATGAACCAGGCGATTAATGGGACTTCGGTGTAAAAAAAAAAAAAAAAAAAAAAAAAGTGATGCCCAAACTGGATTCAGCGTTTTGGCCCAAGTGATGCGGTAATGGGATCACGAGGAAGTGAATGGGGATTTAAAGGGGCTTATTGGTTGGATGGAGATGTATGGGAGAGGTTTGGAGTGAAGTGGGTCATGTATTGTGGGGAAGGGGGGACGTACAGGAGAAGATGGTCTAAATGATTTAGTGTATGGACTCAGTGGAAATCAGTCTGAGGTGTCATATGGAGTGAAACTAATGATATAAGAGGATATTCATGGTGATGGTTGTATTGTATGGGTGGATGGAAAGGTATTAAAAGTGTCCGGAGTAAATGGGTGATTCATGAAGGTGCATGGAGATGTGTTTGAGGTGTCTTAGGTAAAGTAGATGTCATTTGGGGGTGAGGGATATTTTTTGTTGTATGTGGGACTAGATGTGGGGAAACTCACCGTCCGCCCACTCTGAGTAGTGCTCCCTATAGGTGACTATGGCCTGAGTGAAAAGCCATATGGTTTCATGCATTCCAGGAATCTATCATCCCTTTGTATGACTGTTTTTAGAGGCGAGTATCATCAAAGCATGGCACAAAAAGAACAATCATGAGAGAAGTAAAAAATAAAGTAAGATCGACGGAAATATACTGCAACATGATGGAGATAAGGAAGCATCTCAAACATGTAATCGGTTCAACACTTAAAGTATATAGAAGCAGGTGTGCGTCAATTCCCGTGACTCAGTGAAACCATTTATTTGAAGAGGCCAACAGTGTCCTCTGAAAGAAAACTGACACAATGGAGGGTAAGTGACTGAATTTGGACCCGGACGGACCATACGTTGACGACTAAGGAACGGACAAAGGACATTCTTAGGGTAGGAACGTGGAATGTGAGAGGAGTGAATGATGAAGTGAAAGAGAGAGAGATTGTCCAGGTGCTTGAGGATGCAAAAGTGGATATATGTGGATTGACTGAAACTAAATGGAAAGGTGAAAGGATGAGAGAATGGGAATACGGTGTAGGTATATGTGCGGGAGTCAGTGAGAATGAGAGGGCAAGAGAGGGAGTATGTCTGATGATAAGCAAGAAGTGGAAGGAGAATATAAGAGAGTATGGAACAGTGGGTGCAAGGATTGTATGGGTGAGGATAAAAGTAGGTATACAAGCATGGGCGATTGTATGTGTGTATGCTCCAACCGAGGATCGGGTGGCAAGAGTGAAAGATGAGTTTTGGGCGAGAGTAGAAGCATGTATGGACAAGTTTGAGAGGAGCGAGAGGGTGCTGTTGATTGGAGACATGAATGGCAAAGTTGGGAATGTACGAGTGGATGGAGTGGTTGGTCAGTGGGGTGTGCCAGCTGAAGTAGATGGGAATGGTAGTGCTTTGGTGGACATCTGTGCTGGTAAGGGGTTGGCAATAGCCAACACCTACTTTCGTCATAAGATGATCCACCGGTATACTTGGAGAGTAATGAGGAGGATGGATGGTGAATTTGTTGAACGAAAGGCAATGATAGACTACGTGTGTGTGGATGAGCGAATGAGAAGACAAGTGTTGGATGCAAGGGTGTGGAGAGGGTGGTGGAATGGAGTCTCGGACCATCACTTAGTGATGGCCAAGGTAGAGCTGCAAAGAAAGTGGTTGAGGAGACGAAGGGGAAGACAGGAGGAAGCAGCTCCTGTGAGAAGAGTGGAGAAATTGCAAGATAGTGAGAAAAGGACAGAGTATAAGAGCATAGTGGAAGAAAGATTGGGAAGGTATGAGCTAGAGCAGATGGAAGGGGTGGAAGACGTATGTAAGATATTCACGGAAGAGATAAGCGCAGCGTGTGAGGCGGTTTGTGGAGTGAGGAGATGCAAGGGTGTGCAAGGGACAGCATGGTGGAATGATGAGGTGAAACGAGCTGTGGAACAAAAGAAGAAGGCATATGGTGAATGGTTGGCGAGTAGAGGTAGGGGAGAAGATGAGAGAGAGAAGAGAGAGGTATATGTGAGCAGGAGAAGGGAGGTTAAGAGACTGGTGAAGGAGAGTAAGAAGAAAGTGGATGAAGAGTTTGGGAGGAATCTGAGTGTGAAATGGAGGGAGAGTAAGAAATTGTTTTGGAAGGAGGTAAAGAAAGTAAGGCAGTGTGAAAGGGGAAATAGTAGGGGAGTGAAAGATAGGAATAATAGATTGTTGGTGGAGAAGAGAGAGAAATTGAGGAGATGGAAGGAGCACTTTGAGGATTTGTTGAATGTAGAGAGTGAGAGCAGTGTGAGTATAAGTGGTTGGGGAATGGCTGGGAGAAGAAGAGATGAGAGGAGGGAGGAAGAGATCAGTAGGTCGGAAGTAGTGGAAGCGATGAAGAAGATTAAGATGGGAAAGGCCCCAGGAATTGATGGAGTGTGCGGTGAAATGCTTAGGTATGGGGGTGAGATTGTTCTGGAGTGGATATGGAAGTTGTGTAGATTGGCTTGGGAAGAGGGAAGGGTTCCAGAGGACTGGAAATCAGGTATAATTGTTCCTCTGTACAAAGGAAAAGGGGAGAGAGAAGTATGTGGTAACCATAGGGGTATTTGCCTTCTTAGTGTGACTGGTAAAATATATGGTAGAATACTCATTGATAGGGTTAGGCATATGACAGAGGAGCTAGTTGGAGAAGAACAAGGGGGATTTAGGAAGGGAAAAGGGTGTGTAGATCAGATATTTGTTCTAAGATGTTTAGTGGAGAAGTATCTAGAGAAGGGAAGGAAAGTGTATGCTGCCTTCATGGACTTGGAGAAAGCTTATGACAGAATAGATAGGCAAGGTATGTGGAAGGTATTAAGAATATAAAGAGTGGAGGGGAAATTGTTGAGTGCTGTGAAGAGTATGTACGAGGGAGCTAGGGTTACGGTGAGAGTGGATGGTGAGCTGAGTGAGTTCTTTGATCTCAATGTGGGACTGAAACAGGGGTGTGTGATGTCTCCATGGCTGTTTAATATATATATGGATGGGGTTGTAAAGGAGGTGCAAGGTAGGGCAGTGGATGTGGGGGTGGCCCTAATGAATGAGGGTGAGATTTGGAAGCTTCTGGTGTTGCTGTTTGCTGATGATACAGTACTGTTGAGTGAAGATGAATGGGAGTTGCAAGGTTTGGTGAATGAATTTGGGACAGTGTGTAGGAGGAGGAAGCTGAAAGTTAATGTAAACAAAAGTAAAGTTATGGTGTTTGAGAGGAACGAAGTCACAGAGTGTGCAGTGAGGTTGGATGGTGAGGATATGGAGAATGTGAGTGCATTCAAGTACTTGGGTAGTGTGATGAGTAAGGATGGAACTTTGGGGGATGAAGTACGTGAAAGGGTACAGCAGGGTTAGAAAGGTTGTTGGTACACTGAAAGCAGTGATGAGAAATAGGGAGGTGAGTATGGAAGTTAAGAAGGCACTGCATGATGGTATTGTGATCCCTACCCTGACGTATGGAAGCGAGGCGTGGACCTTGCAAGAGGGGAACAAGTCAAGAGTGAGAGCAGTGGAAATGAGTTACTTGAGAGGAGCATATGGAGTGACGTGGAGGGACAGGTTGACGAATGAAGAAGTGAAGGAACGTTGTGGGGTAGATGTGGATGTGGTTGAAAAGATTAGGAGAAATACACTGAGGTGGTTTGGACATGTGGAGAGAATGGAGAATGAAAGACCGACTAAGAGGGTGTATGTAGGTGAGGTGGAGGGAGGGAGAGGGAGGGGTAGACCGAGGATGAGGTGGAGGGATGGAGTTGAGAGGTATATGAGGGAAGGGGGGGTGAGTTGGGGGGAGGGGAGTCAAATGGTGGGTGACAGAGTGACTTGGAGGCGTTTTGTCTGCGGCCACCCTTTGCGGGATTAGGGCGTCGGGCTATAGATAGATAGAGTGGTGGAGGTAAATATAGAGTTTGGATGCTGGCCAAAGGAGTGGGGAGTTGGGAAGGTAAGTGGTGAAAGGTGAAAGGGGATAGAGAAGGGGAGAAAAGGGTGAAAGAGGAATAGCTGAAAAGGAGAAGGAAAGGGGGGGAAAAGGGAGGGACAGGAGGAAGGGAGGAGAAAGAGGAAGGGACGGGAGAGGAGGAGGAGATGGAGGGAAAGAAAAGAAAGAGGGAGAGGGATTGTACCTCCTTTTACCGCTGAAGAAAAAATATATAGATGAAATCATTATCGCTGGAGGAGGGGTAAGTTGGAAGCGGATATGGAGAAGGGAGTGGAAGAGGAGAAAAGGATGAATGCAAGGAAGAAAGAAAGATACGAACAGGGAGGAAAGTGGGAAAGGAAAAATACTACAGGAATGGAAGTTGTAAGAAAAAAAGAGGGAGATGTGGTGGATCTAGGAGAGAGAAGGATTGCAAAAAAGATATGGAGAGACCAACAGAAAGGAAATGGAAAGCCTAGAGAGCGCTGGAAGATGAGGAAGAAAAAGCACAAAATTAAGCAACTGAGAGGGGAAAGGGAATTCAGAGCAGAAAGAGGAAGGGGACAGGAAATTGGGAAGTGACAAAGAAACCAAAAGAGGAGAGATCGATAGAGAGAGGAAGGAAAAAAAATCCCAAAGGGCGAAAGTAAAGAAATGGCAAAATAAAGAACGAAGATGGGAAATGAGACAATAAAAAAGGAAAAAAAGGCAAAGAAACAAGACGACTATTGGCGAAGAAAATTGAGAGGGGAGGGAGTATATGAAAATGAACGGAAGCCTGATAACAAAAAAAAAAAAATAAAGAGGGAGAGGAGTGCAGAGAGGTGTGTGCGAAGAGAAGTGAGGCAGAGGAGAAACAAAAGACCATCGAGAACGAAAACTAAGAGGAGAGAGAGAAGGAAAAAGGCTGAGAGTAAAGGAAGCCAAGTTAAAAGAAAGTGAAAGGGAAAGGAGGGGAGGGATAAAAGAAACCAGGAGATCATCAAGGAAGGGAATGGAGAGGGGAGAGTGAATGAGGGTGAGGAAGAAAAAAGGTGTGATTGAAAGCAAGGAAATTAACCGAATGATAGAGGGAGGAGACGAATGGAGGAAGGAAGTAGCAGAGGAAAGAGGTGAAAAAGAAGCAGACCAAAAAGGGGGAAAATGGAAAGGGATGAGAGTGTATGAACGATGCGACAAAATGAGCTGAGATGAAATGCAAGAGAGTTAAAAAATTAAAAATGGAAATGATGGAAGGAGAGGAAAGAGGAGAGAAAATGGAGGCTTAAGAAAAAACAGTGAGATAAGCATGGAAGAATATGAAGAGGAAGAGTTCAGTAGAGGGAAAAAAAAACTAAAAGCGATTAAGATAAAAGAATGGTGCAGGGAATGAAATACAGGACATAGGAAGAGGAGAGGGAAGGGAAGTAATGGCAAGAAATATGGGCCAGCTGGGAAGCAAAAAATGAAGAAAGGAGACAGCGTATGAGTGTGATAAAAGAAAAAATACTAAAAGCAAAAACGTTTACAAATCAGTGTGTGTGTGTGAGTGTGTGTGTGTGTAGACATAGAGATTCGTGAAAGAGATGAAATAAAGAGAACTAACAACATAAGCTCGTCTCATGCATTGAATTTGAATAATAATAGATACGACAATCCTTGTATCCGCAACCCCTGTCTCCTACTGCTTCCCTTACGGCATCTTTCCCTCTGCTTACCTCTCTCTACCTACCTCACCTCAACCCCCCTCTACTACTTATTTTATTCTCTCCTCTATCTCCCTCATCCCATCATTCTTCATGCCTCCTTTCCTTCCTGTCTCCCTCATTCCTCACCCACTACTCTTATCCAGTCGGAGGCACCAAAACTTGTTACTTCATAGCTCTAAGCTCCGCCCATTATAATTTTCAACCAAATGGGATGCACCAATACTTGTCTCCCATCACTTTGACTTTCCCACTCAATTATCGGCCAGTAAGAGGCGCCGAAACTCGTAATGACACTCCCTTAAGCTCCACCCACTACCCCAACACACACAAAGAGGCACAGCATCTTTGATAAAATAATTGGTGATGAAAAGGATATACCGGTATGTGAGTGGAAGGAGACGGGGAACATCGAGAAGGTGATGGTTGGATATGGTGAGTGAATGCAAAAGTAACGTTAGAAGGATGAGGATCCATAAGAACTGATGAAAGAAATAGATGGATGAAACTTGTATGAAGATGCACATAGCTTGAATAGTTCCTCATTAGTACTCTTGCAGACCATGGGATCTTTGAACTGTATGCATCACGATTTTTTTTTTTTTTTTTTTTTTTTTTTTTGGCCTGTAGAATGGAGACAAGAAGTTCAAAAGCTTGAATGGTCAGTGAATGGATGTATGACCCATCTCTTCCGGCTTTTACGTTCCTTTCCTTTTTTTCTGAATCCTACCCACCCTGTGTAGTAGAGAGGAACGAGGCAAAGATGATGCTGATTATGGTGGTGATGATAATTAATGATAACTAAAGATGCCTCGTAACTGAACTCCAACTAAGACATAGAATGATGGTCTGTGTTTGTTATGTCTATACCACTGCTAATATGCATTCAGTGTCCAGCCATGAACAAACGTTTGCCAACAGTTCTCTGCCAGCATTGTGTCCTGCCTTCCATGTTTCTCATTCTATCCCATCCGGCAGGAGTATCCTTCTTTCTCACATTGTTTTATTGTGTGCTTCACAATGTCATCACATAAAAATAGTTTATTTAACACCTTCCATTGCCAAGACTGGCAGAGAAATGTCGGTGAACTTTTGTACCTTACTGTGCATGAAAGATAACATTTAAATATTCGTCATAATTTGTAAAAGTTAACATTGTACATAATAATCAAGAAAGTAATTATACAGTATAGGGTAGCTGTCTAAAAAGCCTTTCATGTTTTTGACATTACATGTACGTTCACGCTGATGCTTTCTTTACAAGAGAGTAAAAAGTGCAATTCTGTAATCGTGCTCTTTAACCCATACTTTGGATCCGCTAATATGAAATCTTAATCCTTTGACTGCATAGAGTTTCAGGGAACTGAATAAAATATTTAGTCGTAAGCTAGAATGATATACGGAGTTTATTGTTTTCGCTTCGAAACGTTCATTGTGATTTTTTTTTTCCCATTTTGGTGCCGTGTGTTTCTCTCAAGCGTACAAAACTCGTCTGAACATGAAATAATAAAATCGTTCACTCAGGATAATAAAACTTCATTAGGTGAAATGAACAACGGCCAGTGACACAGACAAAACACACCCATAGTAGTGCAGACCCGCGGTGACTACTATTACGGCAAGTTGGGTCACTTGACTGTAGAGCCTCACCAATATACACTTGAAAGCATTTAACTTCCGTTCTATCCTACGCCTTCTTTATCCCTTTCCCTGTCATATTTTATTTCCTCTTGCACTCCTTTTCTCTTTACCTTTTTCTTTCTTTTTCTTTGTATATTATTATCTTTTTTTAATATACATCTCCATACACACTTCGTGGATCCGATTAAATTATATATCATTCTTTTGCTTCTCATTACGCTTTGCTTAACCACACACTCATTTACCATATCCATCTTTATCAGCTTGAAACTTCCACACCGCCTCCCAGCCTTCAAATCCACTCATACTCGCATACAAATATATATTGGTACCTTTGCACAGCCCTCTTCATATCCCTTCTCTCAGTGTAATCAGACCAACTCATTAAGAAGGAAAAATAAGGATCAAAGTAATAAACGTGTTTATGTCAGTGCTTTGGAAATAGCAAAGTATACAAACATGGTCTGTGTTTAGGAAGGAAGTAAAGAAAGAGAAATTAAAGTAAAAGGAAAAGTACAAAGGGCCATAATATTCGGCATGGAACTGGGAGTGCGTGTGTCTGTTGACGTTTTTAGTGTGTTTGTAAAGTAGCCTTGATGAAATATGTTTATGTATAGCGCTGCCCTGAACAAGACACGCCCCGGTCCTAGGATCAACACCAGCTGTCCTCTGTGGGGGGCCGGGTGAGTAGAGGGGGGAGGGAAGGGTTGAAAGAGGGAAGGTTAAAGGTTGGAAAAGGTGGGAGAAGGGATGGTGAGGATAGTGGAATGTGGAGGGGAAAGGTGGAGGTTTGTCTAGGTTAGATTTGAGGGGAAGATGATGTGGAAGAATGGGTGAAAAAGGATAGAGAGCGCTGAAGCTTGGAGTGGCAGAAATGTAGTGCAAGAAGCGATGGAAAGGAATGTGGAAGACTAAGTTAGGCTACGTATGGTTAAGTTTGCCGGGATGGAATGAGGGGTGGAGAAAGGTGGAAGAACTAGAGTGGAGGTGGAATATTGGATCTCAGAAAGGGTAGGAGAGGGGGTGGAAAAAGGGACCGCAGTTTGGAGTGGAAGATAGAGATTGAACTTGGGTGGATATGGGTGCCGTGGAGGGTGAAAAGAGTGAAAATAAGCGAAGAAGGGTGGAGAGTGGGAGAAGCAAAAGGAGAGAAGTGCAAAGAATTGGAAAGTATAAATATGAAAGTCGAAAGAAGGGCGGAGATGAAGAGTGTGAAAGGAAAAGTGTGTGTGTGTGTGTGTGTGTGTGTGTGTGTGTGTGTGTGTGTGTGTGTGTGTGTGTGTGTGTGTGTGTGTGTGTGTGTGTGTGTGTGTGTGTGTGTGTGTGTGTGTGTGTGTGTGTGTGTGTGTGTGTGTCCCATGAATTTGCAAAAAACTGCGCTGAACTTCTCTATTACCGACTTGGAAGTGTGCTCACATACAAACATAACATTGATGCAGAAATCCTTGCACAAATCAACCACGCCTCAGCGTCTCTTGGACGTCTCAGATCCAGAGCCTTTGAAAACACCAATTTGAGAATCGTGCCAAAGGAATAAGTATATATGGTTGTATATCTCTCTCCACCTTCTTACACGTTACTGAATCTCTGACTACCTATCAGCGTCATATCACACAGCTTGAGTCGTTTCACATCCGATGTTTATAGCTTATCCTAAGATTCACGTTGGAGAATCAAATTCTCCGCGGGCGAAATCAACCAGCATAGACACCTTGCAGGTTAAAAGGCAGCTGAGATTAGTCGGACACGTGTTCCTCATTCTTGAGCACCTTCATTCCCGCCAGGCTCAGTATGGGCAACACTCCGCAGCACGCCTCAACCCAGGGGGACAGAAGAAGAGATGTAATGATCATATAAGGACAACTGAATAATTGGAACATCACATCAAAATATTCTGAAACAAATGCCTCGCACAGAAAATATTAGCGAGCCCTCTGTAGCGAGGGCAACAGAGGTACGACCCAAATGAGTTCTCCTAGCAATCCTAGACTTGACATGCCGACTGTGTGGCAAAGTTTGTGGATCCAGGATTGGTCTGCACAGTCTCACATGTTGGCACCAAAGACAGTGATAAACACACCATTCCTGTAGGCATAGTAGGCGTCGTCTTCTGTATCAGAAGGACATCTCTAATGTAGTTTAATGTTTGCTTGTTTGTTTCTTTGTGTGTGTGTGTGTGTGTGTGTGTGTGTGTGTGTGTGTGTGTGTGTGTGTGTGTGTATGTGTGCGTGTGTGTGTAACGAAACAAAAGTGAAGAGGGAGATCGAAGAGAGAGGAGAAATATAAAAGGGCGCGGCGTGGAGAGGCAGGATGAGAGCAGGGAGAACAAGGTGAGGCGAGATGAGGTAAGACTGAGGTGAGGTGAAAATGTCAGTTGACATGAGTAGGAATTGTACTAAGGAAAGCAAACAGCAGCAACTCAGTTCGTCCTTTGAAGACTGTTTTTTGCAGAGAAGACTGTGACTGTAATAAGATTTTTTATTCAAGGAGTAAGGTTAACATGACACAAGAAGGTTCCCATTATTCACCGATCCCTCCAGACGAAGTTGAACGGGACGAATGAGACGAACCGCCAATAAGCAAAGAAAAACTGATGGGAATTTTGTGTGAGGTAAAAGTTAAGGGAAGGAGCTGGGTGGTGTGAAATGAGAGTGTGAGGAGAGGTGTCCGGGATACTCTTGTGAGTGCGATATCTCCTTAAACCATGGACGGATTCTCGCCAAACTTTTGTCAGTGATGCAACATGAGGAGATATGAACTGTTTAGGTCAGATAGGTCAAACGATCAAATATCATGGTCATATGAGGTCGACTTAGTTTATCCTTGTGTGTGTAATATCTCCTGAACCCCTCGACGGATTTGGGCCAAACTCTTGTCAGTGATGCAGTATGAAGGGACGATGAACAGATTTGGTCAATAGGGTCAAAGGGTCAAAGGTCTAGGTCATATGGGTGTGGGCGCGATATCTCCTGAACTCCTCGACAGATTTCGACCAAACTTTTGTCAGTGATACAATATGAAGGGGCGAAGAACTGATTAGGTCAGCAGGGTCAAGGGGTCAGAGGTCAAGGTCATGTGGGTTCGACTTGTTTTCTGATTAGTCTCATTTCAACCTACAACGAACCCTGTCTTGGAGGTTGTACGGCGAGTCTATCCACAAGGCTTGGCGGAGGCATACCGAGCGGCGCTTTGTGTCGCAGTTGGGGCCGGAGTTCTAGGCGTTTCATTTTTATATCTCATATATTTTATATATTATACGGGAATTATTGTAACCTGTGTTCCTCAAATACTAGCACCGCCACCACCCTTCAACAACTATACCTTCAGAATGTTATCGCTCCAAAAGTATACCACCACCTGCCATTCCACATCCACATCTCCATCACCACTCCACATCCATATCACCACATCACACCTACCAGTTCACATCCACACTTTCGTCACCACTCCAGAATAACACAATCACCCACACCCCATGTCACATCTACATTTCCATCACCACTCCACAACCATACAACCACCCCACACCCTACGGTACATCTACACCATTATCATTCAACAACACACAACCACCCCACACCGCACGTCACGTCTACACTTCCGTCACCACTCCACAGCCATACAACCACACCACATCCCACGTCATATCTACACTTCCATCATCACCTCACAACCATACAACCAACCAACACCTGCCACGTAACACCCAGACCTTCGTCACCACTGCAACCATACTTCCACACCATAACGCACCTTCCATTCCACTGCCGCACCTTCGTCACCACATCATCTTCATTTCCCTGTCAACACTCCACTAGACAACCGCAGCATCATCAATGTCACCATTGCTACACCATCGTCATCATAACACTATATCTCCCATTCCCTTCTCTCCATTTGTGCAGCTACACCACCTCACCACTGCACTTACACGCACTCACTATCATTCTACATTCACACTTTAACTAGCATATTCCATTAGGCCTACACGCCTGCCCTTCTACCTAATCTCACCACTACGCAACCACATTACTGCCACCACTATCACTACCACCTATATCCCCTCATCGGAACCACGCCACATCCATCATCATTAGTATCATCATCATTATCACAGTCATCACAACCACTACCATTCCTGTGACTAACCATTCCACAGTCTCTCCACTCATCCACCAGCAGCCTGTATCACTTCCACTGCCTACCGCACAACATGACCACTACACCATCACCACCACCACCTCACCTCCAGCCACCTCATCACACAATTTCCAGACCGGGTCATGAGGCCACACCCAACTCTCTCCCAATTTGCATACACCATCTATTTCGGAAAACTCCTTTTCTTCACTTTTCAGACTTGTAAGTTTGCAGTCATTAATTTCCCTGCCGGTAAATGGCGAAACTTTTCCTGGCACAAAGTAATTAGTCGGTATCCGTTCAGACCCAGGGGTTTCCTGTAGCTGATTAAAATCGTCTGTCGGTTGTCAGAATAAAATCAGTAATTTGCAAATGGGTCTGAATTTCGGCAACAGGAAATATATTCTTGTTGCAGTGAGGAGAGTTTGTCATACTGGGGAATACGTTTGATACTGAAGCAAGAACAAAAGTACCTGACGGATGCAGGAGCTTTAGGATCCATATGTAGGGATTTGCTAAAATCGCTAAAGTCCTTGGGAGTAAAGCGCCTCATTTACGATAAACGTTAATGATAGACAGACGGGCAGGGCCTCCCATAGAGATACTCCCGCATCTCAAAGTTGAATATGGGAGAACTTTATTTCAGGAAATGTCATTCTGAAAAATTTCACAATAGATAAGTTGGTTAAATAGGGGAAAATTTTTCATGCTGAAAATTTTGTTGTACTGGGGAAAATTACGGAAGTCTGTAGTCCTCATGTTAGTGTGGTCCTGATGTTTTTAAGTAATTAGGTTATTTATTTATCTTTTTGTATTAGTAGTAGTAACCAGTAAGACTTTTAATTTCATATTTGTTGAAGTGGAACATTTAGGTGTGGATATTAGCTTGTGGATATTTGCCTGTAAGTACTTACAGGTGCATGTTTGCAATATTTACGTGGGTATATTTACATTTAGATACTTGTGTGTAGATATTTGCGTGTAGATATTTACGTGTGTTACTTGTGTGTGGACATTTACATGTTGATCCATCCATCCATCCATCCTCCAATCCTACCTTGCCCCATGAGGAGCGTAGAAGCCCGGGGCTAGGCATGTTGGTCATGACATTTAAGATGAGAGTGACCAGCCTCACTCATCCCTGAGCGGCATTACGTGAGCAATTACCCCAACCACCCCTTGGGTATAAACCTTCACCGGCTCAATCCGATTGGAGCGCCGCAATCACCCACTAAATCACCAGGTGTCATAAGTTGGTTATATGGCTACAACCCAGCGTAGTCAATGGTTTCCTGGTGTACAGGAAACCATTTGGCTTGTCACTCAGTGTAAAGTAACCCATAGGCAGAAAAAGAGGAAAGAATGAAGGAAAGAAAGACAAAAGAGGGAGTGTAAAGTCACCTGCAAAGAATGATGTAAATGAAGACAGAAGAGGAAGGAAGGAAAGGAGGGAGGAGAGGAAAGGGCAGACACCCGAGAGCAGCCCTACATCGAGTGAGTGGATGGTGAGCGCCCCCACCTACCACCACGTGAGGATATTTACGTGTAACTACTTCCTCGGGCATATTTACATGTATCAGGTATATTTATGAACAGATAATCCGTGTGGATATTTGTGTGTAAATATTTACGTATGGATATTTACGTGTACAGTATATATTAACGTGTGGATAGTTACCAGTATATACCTACATGTGGATATTAACCGAGTATAGTTGTGCACATATATGGATATTTACATATGGATAATTGCGTGTGAATATTTACGTGATCCTCTTCGTTTCTTGCTGGTCAGTATCAACTCCATCCTCGTTTTCTGTCAAATTTAACATCACGTGCAAGTTTACCCGTGGTAAAAATCCATTATAGTTTTTTATATACCTGGCGTTCATGAAATTGGATACATCGAATAACAGAGAGAGAGAGAGAGAGAGAGAGAGAGACTTGGCGTTGTACTGCATATTCAGTGTACCTGGAGAGTTCAGAGTGAATTATCTGCCACGCTGACAAAACTGACACGGCAGCCTAAAGCGTTACACTTTTGGGAGTACTTTTTTAGTGCATTTTTCACTAACATTAAAGTTTAGAGTATCCTGTGGCCGGAGTTCGTTACGGTCATTTAACTCCTGCAGGACGATTTTTTTTTTCTTTCTACATTAAGATTACTGGTATTGAAGGTGTCACTGACGGCGGTATCCTACCTCTCTGTTCCAAAAATTTTCTTCTAACCAGAACCATATCGTCTGGAAGCAACAAGAACCCTAATACTCAGAGCTGGGCTGGGCTTGGTTGGGTTAGGTTGCATTGGGTTGGGTTGGGTTAGGTAGCGTTGGGTTGGGTTGGGTTAGGTAGCATTGGGTTGGGTTGGGTTAAGTAGCATTGGGTTGGGTTGGGTTGGGTTAGGTTGCTTTGGGCTTGGTTGAGTTGGATGAGGTTACATTGGATTGGGTTAGGTTGAGTTAGATTGCACTGAATTGTGTAGTGTTCGGTTGGGTTAGGTTGCATTGGGCTGGGTTGAGTTTAATGGTTACATAATGTTGGGTTAGGTTGTAATTAGCTGGGTTGGGTTGGGTTATATTACGTTTGCTTTGGTTGGGTTGGGTTGGATTATAAAATGGTGTAAGATGATTGATTACGGCTCACAATGATAATGTGTAAGAATGAAGATAGGCGTTTTAACCCCGTCAGACCGAAGACGTCTTTATTCTGGTTAACATCATATTATACCACTCAACGTAACTGAGATGCTTCCGACTTACTGGGTGTATAAACAGTTTCATTAATCTGTGACCACATAAGCTGTTGCTAGTGACTGTTCCTAACCTCTTCGCGACGAGTCTTACATGATACAGGCGGTATCATGAATGAAATAGAAGAGGCGTCGTCATAGTGGACAAGAGAAGGTTTCCCTATGACGGGTGAAATCGTCTGGCGCCAGCCTGAGTAAGTTATACAGGTTGTCATCAATTATTAAATAGCAAAGAAAAGAAGCTTGGCCACATGAACGAATTTGAACGTCTTTATAGACAAGAATTGTGGGTGGTGGAGTTAGGTGAATGTGGGGAGGATAAGGTAATGGTGGTTGTGGGGATAGTAAGTGAGTTATTTAAGTAATTCGTGTCAACCGATCCATGGTAATTTGGAGCTTTGATTTGGAGAACGAGTCAAGCTTGAGCTGGACAATGAGGCTCGTTAGCAAGGTATTGAAGGAGGGAAGAGAGCGGTGGGATGGGGACCTCTTGCAAAGTTAGGGTAGTCCTTTGTCTTGTTTTTTTATATTTGTCCGTCTATATATACCTGTCCATCACTGTCTACCTTGGTGTTCGTCCAACTATTTATATGTCTGTCTGTCTTTGGTATTTTCTTATAACTCTTTTCGTCTTGCCGGTTCGCACTTCTGTCACTGGGAATAACGTCAAACTGGGAAGTGCCTGACATATAAATAAATATACAATATAGCTGGCGAATGTACTGTACCCTGTGTAGACTGTTAAAAAGAACAGTTCTTTGGCAAAATTTGACAACTGTAGGCTAACACCGCTGTCGCTATCACTGCTGTAATTTACATCACCATCACCACCACAACCATGCACCATTATCATCTCTACCAGTATCATTAATATAATTATCACTGCTACTACCATCATGACAACTTTTATTACTTCCACTACTACAATGACCATTACCATTCTCTTCAGTGCTACTACCACAACGTCAGTTATCATCACTACCATTATCATTAATATCATTATCACTACCGGTACCACCGGTATGGCATAGCTTCTTTAATTTCCAACGCTACAGCCACCATTACCGCTGTCATCAATATTACTACTGTACAGCGGGGTATTCGTGCAAGTTTTCTGCTGCTTTTTTCAGTAATTGTTAACGTCACGGAAACTACGTGTGGTTTGTTTTAGTTTATTGCCTCAAATTATCGGTATATGTTAGAGGAAATTATACTGTGAAAATAGATATTCTGCACAAAATAATAACTCCACTGATCAATGTGAGAACATGATGGGGCAATTGCCGCATACTTTGGGTCAGTCACGCCGATCGATATAGTATACAGTAAAATAGAATATCCTTGTGCATGAATGTTGTTTGCCAATAGCATTAAACCTTCAAGCAAACATTCAACACGGCTGAGAACAGAACATGTGAGTTATTAGAAAATTGTATAATGCTGAGAACAGATAATTGTGAAATATTTGGAAAGAATGTAGCATATGTAAAATCATTGTTAAATCTAATGAAAATGTATAGAGAAAAAAACTAAATATAATAATAATGTCGAGACATGATAATAATCTCTTCAGTCCATGATATATATATATATATATATATATATATATATATATATATATATATATATATATATATATATATATATATATATATATATATATATATTTGCTTAGGTCTTGCTGTTGCCTACCAAACTGGTGTTGGAAAAGGACGCCTTCAGTTGGTGGCACCCATATAACCGGGAAGTGGAGTTGTCCCTGTCTCGTCCCTATCCCCGGACGGGATGATGGTGGACTGCAGAAGGGTAGCTTGGGCATGAAGTCAGTTGGATTTACGTTCAGATGAGCCGGGAGTAGAAACTACTAATACTGCCACCAACCGACTTGATTAAACTGGGAAGAGACTTTTCAGGCTAAAAAAAAAAAATAGTACCGGTAATAATAATAACAATAATAATAGTAGGACACAGCCTTCATGAATTTCGCCAGTAGTAGAGCATGTCCAAGCTGAATCAAATCATTAGGCAGGAGTAAGAATAAGGTAAACATCAAGCCGTTGGGTTCAAGTGCTTAATCTTTTAACGACAGAATTTTAGATTTTATTAGTAATGCTGCCGCGAGACGATTTTATTCAGCAATAGGATGGCCTCTGTCATACAAGGCTTACAAAGGGGTTGTGCAAGAGAAGAAACAATTCATTCCATCATCGCACATCTACGTACTCTTTTAATAATTGCCTATGAGAGAGAGAGAGAGAGAGAGAGAGAGAGAGAGAGAGAGAGAGAGAGAGAAAGAAAGAGAGAGAGAGCACTCTGCGTAAGTTCGCTCTGCTTGTGTGTTTTCTTTGCTATTGTGTGTGTGTGTGTGTGTGTGTGTGTGTGTGTGTGTGTGTGTGTGTGTGTGTGTGTGTGTGTGTGCCTGATTAGTTAGACGTAATTAGTGCCTCGCATGATACCGAAAGTTAGCCGGAAGTTAGCCATTGCCTAGTTTACACCCACACACACAGCCACACCCACACCCACACCCACACCCACACCCACACACACACTCACACACACAAACACACACTCTCTCTCTCTTATCCTACCCTGATGTTTCTTTCTTCACTTCATTCGCATCTCCTCCACACATTTCCATCATTTCTCACCTTCCTTCCTCCTTCCCATATTTCTCTCTACTTCTTTTGTCTCTTGTTTACTTTGATTCCCACCATTCATCAGTTCTTTGTCCCCTTCAGTTCTTTCCCCCTCCCGCTTCCCTCATTCCTCTCCTCTCCCCTTGTCCTTCTCTGAGTGTCTTTTCCTTTCTCCTATTCAGGTCTTCCCATTTCTTTCCCCTCGAGACTTCCCTCCGTCTTCCCCAGGTTTCTCCTTTCTTCCTTTCTCCCTCCTCCACAGATACTCGTACTCCCCCTCCCCTCCCATAGACCTTCCCCTGCTTCTTTCCTTCCAATTCAGGTTTTCCCCTCCCTGTTTCCCAGGATTTTCGAGCAGTCTCCCCAGCTTCCCCCTTTTACTACTCGTGTTTCTTTACACGTCTTTCTTCATCCTTATTAGACTTCCATTTCTTGCAGACTCTTTCTCTCTCTCTCTCTCTCTCTCTCTCTCTCTCTCTCTCTCTCTCTCTCTCTCTCTCTCTCTCTCTCTCTCTCTCTCTCTCCCTTCCCAGCCTTCTGGCCTCCTTCTCTCCTTCCTCTTCCTCAAACGACTTTCCTCATTTGCCTTACCTGTCCCTATACCTCTGTCGTGTTTCCTCCATCCTTCCTAAACTTCCCTCTTTTTCTTTCCTCCCTTGTTCTTAAACTTTCCTTCTTTTATTTCCTCCCTCCTTCATATCTCCACGTTTCCTCCACCTTTTCTCTCCTCACTTCTTTTCCATCCCAGACTTACACCATCCATGTTTCTTTCTCCACTGCATTCCTCTTTCCTTTACAGACTTCCTTCATTGCTTTCCTTCTCCTCCTTCCGAGATTCCTTTCCCTCCCCTTCAGTTTTCCCAGCAGCTCTTTCCTCCTTCCCAGACTGTCTTCCTACTCTCTCCAACTTCCGTCCTCCTGCCCGAACTTCTCTCCCCTTTCTATCTTTCCCCCGGTATTGCTTGCCGTCTCTCCCCTCCCTTCTCTCTGGTACTTTATCCCCCCCTCATTAATACTTCAACTCTGAGGCTATTTTCGGCCTCCTCCTCCTCCTCCTCCTCCTCTTCCTTCGCGTATGGTTTAATTTTCCTCCTCCTCCTCCTCCTTCGCGTATGTTGTAATTTTACCTGCACATGTATTCGTACCTTTTTTTCTACACTTTCTTTTAATTGTACTCTTACATGTACTGTTCTTTCTTATTATGTCTACCTGTGTTCTCGCCCCTCTCCACTGCTTTCTCTTCGTACCGTTTATTACTGAAATCGTGTTTTTTTTTATTTTTCGTACATTAATTTGACCTCACTTCGGATTGCAGGGCTGTATTGTTTCATTCTTGTGTGTGTGTGTGTGTGTGTGTGTGTGTGTGTGTGTGTGTGTGTGTGTGTGTGTGTGTGTGTGTGTGTGTGTGTGTGTGTGTGTGTGTGTGTGTGTTGAAACGATTACCATACTAACGCTTGCATATATTTTCAAATCCCTCTACCCATAAAATACTACCAGAAGATGAATTATGCAATGCTAACATGCAAATGGATACAGATTGTAGTCATACATCCATAGAAATAAAATTATACTCTTAAGTTACACAGTTACAGATCTGGTCCATTAAGCTGAGGCTTCAAACCCCGACACATTCCCTTTCTACTGTTTTTAATGTTGGAAAAACTTCAGATAGATTATTATCAGCAAAACAGTCTTTGGATTCATAAATAATTACAAAAACAAAGTAAAGAAACAAACAACCTGAGAAACTGAGTGGAAAATTAGTAAATTATATTACTTATATCAGTTATGCGTCACGATAATTGTGAAGCAGTAGTAAAAACTGAAGAACTGTTCTGACAGGTTCTGAAGATTCAAAGAGTTGCTAAAAGAAAAGTCATGATAAATACCCATGCAGATATTCGTGTACTTATTTTACCCCTTGACTGAATGAACTGCGATGATGTGTATCCTCCGTCCTTCGTGTTTGGTGTCAAGACTCGTAACATTCTGGGTGTTACACTTGTCAGTGACGGAAAGGAACACACAATAAGGCGGTGAAATTCCGTTGTGGTAAAGAGCTATACGTCCTGCCGCGTCAGAGAGCATGGAAGTGTTTACGTTTCCCGAGCAAAATGTTTGTGGGATTGAAGCAGCATGTGTGTGCAGAGACGGGAGAATGAGGGACAGGGAGAGATGGGAAGGAGGAACACACACACACACACACACACACACACACACACACACACACACACACACACACACACACACACACACACACACACACACACACACACACACACACACACACACACACACACACACACACACACACACACACACACACACACACACACACACTCACACACACACACACACACACACACACACACACACACACACACACACACACACACACACACACACACACACACACACACACACACACACACACACACACACACACACACACACACACACACTATTTTTCTCATGCACATACAGTTTGTCCCATACCGGTATGTCTCTTACATCTAGACATCGTACACCTACTGTACACTTCCTCTTACAGACCTACACTTCATCATATGCTTAAATTTTCTTCGTGCACTTAAGTGACCATTTTCCCTTCCTCTCATATCGTATTTGCGATTTAAAAAAAAAAAATCATCGAGAGGTGTTGATATTAAAATGCGCAGTATGGAGTACGCAGAGGATAATCATCATCATCATGTCATCGTTAGTACCTTAGTTAATACGGTAACATGAATTCAGTCTGCCGTCTAGTAATAATTACATAATAGAGCATGCTCTCTTGACTGGTTTACATTGAGTTTAGAAATAATTCGACTTGTGAGAAATTCTGATACGTCTGTACAAAGTGCAAACATCTGTAACTCAGTACCTGACTATTATACATTCATATGAATGTCGCCCCTGGTATTCTCACCTAAGTATTACGTTTGTTACCTTAATTAGTATCTCCCAGTTCTTCAAAAAGAACAGCTAAGTTTGCTTCACAAAGAAGAACCTAAACTTTGTACCCCAAAGGTTCAGTTTCCAGAGGCGTTTAGACTGTAATACCCAGAGATTCTTAGCACCCCTTACACTGACCAGGTCTGATCTCCGCCGTTGCTAATTGCTGGAGATTATGGACCTGGATTGGTCGGAATTGTTACAGTAGTGTAGAGGGAGGGTTGCTTCAGCCGATGTAACCGATATTAACCACCAGTCCACCGTGTTCACGTTTCAGATTAACCTCGAACTACAACAGCAGCAACAACAACTACCGCTGCTACTAGAGAGTGTTGAATTGGTACCTCAGTCTACGCTTTCTGAACTCTCTTCCTACTCTGTTCTCTTCTTTTTCCTGCTTGTTCCTACACAGTTCAGTCCCTCCTCATCTTTATTCCTTCCATCCCTGCTTCATTCTACTTCACTCCACCCCATTCTATCTTATTTCAGCAACCTTGCATTCCAAGTTAACTCCATCTCTCTACATATTTCTTCTTATCACGTCTGTCTCACGTGAAGTCTCCTACTGCTCACTTTTATCTTTCCTCAGTATTCTCCGAAGACCTGGTGTATCCTTCTTCTACTTCCTTCAGCTCCTCCTTTCCATTTCCACTTAACATTTTCCCAGCTCCAGCAACACATACTGTGGAGAACTGGTGAAACTGCCGTCTTTCCCGTCACTGATTGGTGTGAAGCTAAGGGGGAGAGGGGGAAAGAAGGGCAAGGGTTGCAGAGATGGAAGGAAAAGGAGGAATAAAGGGGATGGAAGAAGAAAAAGAGAAAAAATATGGGAGAGAAAGGAAGGAAAGAAGAAGAAAGATGAGGGAGTAAGAGGTGAGGAAGGTGAAGGACACGGTTCTAGACTTGAATATAAATGATGGAACATAAGAAAAGACGGCTACAGTAGCTGGTCGTTTGGCCCATACTAGACATGTGCTATCTATGAGTTTTACTAAGCTACTCAAAGACATGAACAGTAAAGAACATCCCCTCCCCCCCCACACACACACCCCAACCCATTCCCATTGGCTCTCTAAACCCTCCAGTCGACGTTGATAGGAAACAGTGAGTAGGAACATCGTGTGGCTTTGAACAACTGGCTTTGAAATTTTATAAGAAAGGAACACATACAGTATATATTATCAAACTGCAGTAAAAAAAAAAAAAAATGGTTGAGAATGTTGTAGTGACTGGAGAACGCTTGTACTCATTTCGAATATAATTTTGCGCACATACAGTATCTATGTCTTAGGCAATGCAACTAGCACTAAGTAACTTGCTTCCTCCATCCATGATGAATTAAGCTAATTTCACAACAGTTTTTTCTTGTCTTCCTACTCGGAAACGGATAACTTATTCTTATCAAGTTTATCCTCAAGACCTTGAACGAAAATGACAGGTACAGGGCAGTTGGACATTTTGATCCACTGGTCCAGTATTGTACATTATTATCAAACTATTACTTACACCACCTACGGTAGTTCTCTTCTACTGGTCCACCACCGTACTTTATTACTAAACTTGTACTAATAACACTAATTCTCATCCACTGGTCCACTGGCGTACTTTATTAGAAAATAAGTACTTATAACACTAATTCTCATCCATTGGCCCTACTTCTGTACTCTGTCACCAAACTAGTATTTAAACCACCTAGTTCTCATCTAAGTAAAATTTATCTAATGTCAATACGGTCACTGTGTGTTGGTTGTGTCTTGACTTCTTATTTCCACTACTTCAATAATATATCCCTCATTTATTCCTTTCTTCAATACAAAACCGCTTATTTAAGTCATCCTTTGCTCGTCGCCTCCCCAGTGTGTCATTTAAGCCACCCTTTGTTTATCACCTCATCAGTGTGTCATTTAAGCCACCCTTTGTTCATCACCTCACCAGTGTGTCATTAAGTCACCCTTTGTTCATCACCTCACCAGTGTGTCATTAAGTCACCCTTTGTTCATCACCTCACCAGTGTGTCATTAAGTCACCCTTTGTTCATCGCCTCTCCAGTGTGTCATTTAAGCCGACCTTTGTTCATGGCCTGTCCAGTGTATCATTTAAGCCACCATTTGTTCATCGCCTCTCCAGTGTGTCATTTAAGCCACTCTTTGCTCGTCGCCTCTCCAGTGTGTCATTTAAGCCACTCTTTGCTCGTCGCCTCTCCATTGTGTCATTTAAGCCACTCTTTGCTTGTCGCCTCTCCAGTGTGTCATTTAAGCCACTCTTTGCTTGTCGCCTCTCCAGTGTGTCATTCAAGTTACACTTTGCTCGTTGCTTCTTCAGAGTTTGCCATTTGTCACCCTTTGCTCCTGGCCTCCAGTGTATGCATATTCATTTTAACTCTTTCAGTACGAAGACATCTTTACCTCACCCGAAAGGAGTCCGGCTAGGTATTGTTTTTGGTCTTGTTTATTTGTTTGTTTGATTGCAGCCTTCCGGAAAAACGGCTTAATGAAACTACATGAAACTCAGTAGTCGTTTGTTAGCAACGTTACGGAAAAGCGGCTGAATGAAATTACATGAAAATCAGAGTATGTGGGCACTGGTCTCCAAAGGAATGGATTTCATTGTGGAGGTAATGTCTTCAAGTTAGAAAGGTGAAACGCAAGGTCAAGGAATTTCATAGGGCAAGTTCTTGAATGTGAAAGAAATTGCGCCATTGTCGTAGACTTTATTTAGGAGTTTCACAGGGCACGTTGAAACTCAAGTAAATTTCAAATTTAATTGTTTACTGACACTAAATGGAAGTAACGAAGCAGTTTTAAAAGCACTAAAATAACTGCTGTCGGGCGAGGTATGTTGTGCACGCACCGCCTGTTTTCATTTTGATCACAAAACAACCAGATGATTTATTTCAGTGATTATATCGAACCCTTGTAGGAAAGAGTTGAGAAAGGCTATAGCGTATCCAGTCTCCCCAGTTCTAAAAGTTTTGCCTTGAACTGAATAAAACCGTGTGGAGATGGTGAGAGTATAGAAAAAATAAGCGAAGGGATTCAAGGGGTTAAGCCAGTGTTGATAAGGCAGGAGGAAATAGTGAATGTGTGAGGAAGAGGAGTTTGGAGGGGGGGGGGGAGAATACAGAAGGAAGCGTAGGAGGAAGATTCAGGTTTGCGTTTGGTATGTGATACTGGAGAGAGAGAGAGAGAGAGAGAGAGAGAGAGAGAGAGAGAGAGAGTTACTAGCCCTGGTGTGTACAGGTCGGGCAACAATAAAGGCTCGTGTGTCAACACAGTCGTGCGGGATGAGGCTTTTACTTACATTGGATTACACGGAAAAACTTACCCCTTCCCCCAAAAGAGAGAGAGAGAGAGAGAGAGAGAGAGAGAGAGAGAGAGAGAGAGAGAAACTAAGCAAGGGAAAAAAGAAATAGGAAAACGAAAAATAATCATGAGAGAAAGGTGACTACACTTGATAATGTAAAAGCGTCCATGTTTCGTCTGAAAAATACACAACACTGTGACACTGACGCAAACACAATGTAGCCAGACATTGGAATGTCAGATCTTGATTTTAGCTTTTTTATGTGACTTTCGCTTTAAATGGACGTGTTTTGGAAAATTCTGGCTGCTGATTTATTTATTTATTTATTTTTTTAACATTAAGAGTGTTCCAAACCTTTCATACAATACATTAAGATGTATGGCCTCATGGATGCAGAAACATCCCTAACCATCCACCGACACTAACCTGCCCACCTCCCAACCTCATGTATCTGTGTCGGGGTGTGGTGTCCACCTCACCACTACCAGTAACTCATATGACACGGTAGGAAAGCAGACAGGCCCACACCTGTCACGTTTATCTTCTCTGATTACGTGCCTCACACGAGTTCAGAGCTCCTTACTCATGATATTTCTGTTCAGTTTTACAATCAGAAACAAAACATAGGTATGTCTGCTGCTCCACTGCATCTACTTCATACTTGAGGCATGTTCGTCACTTTCCTTGCTGACACGTTGTATGAAAGAGAATCATCTGTGGACATAGAAACAGGCCAAACGTCGCTTAGTTTGCTAATTTTAGTCAGCAACGGAAATAGAGACGCAGAAGTGGTGTTAGAAGAGGCAAACTTTAGTTCGCTACTGTACAAGGGAAAACAAAGTTAGATTAATGGTATTATAATGGTTGACATGTGACCGGAAACACAGAAAGACATGTAGGCAAACAAAATATATTTGGCACTATGTTTTTACAAGGATGAATTATCTAAAAAGAGAAAAACAATAATTGGGTTGAATCCAACAGCGGTAAGACGCAGAGACATATTATTGCATCAACACTTGTTGTGTTTGTTCAGTTTTCTGTGTTGCCTGGCTCAGATGCATAAAGGCTAAATGTATAGTTTATATCAAATCCTGATTATTTTGTTTTGATTCACACCTCGTAGGTGCAAAAATAAAGTTGCATTATAAACTGTCACCAAGAAATGAGAAATTTTGCATGCACTGTTTCCCTTAAGGAAGCAGAGATTTTAATGTTATTTCTTTGTAAATGTCGTCCTGTCTTTTTAAAAAATCTTTGTTGTCTGGATTTTTTATTTTTTTTTCGTATGTATGGGATATCATAAACATATTTCGCAAGAAGGAAATAATGTTTTAGACGTTGAGATCCTTCCTTTTTTTTTATGATTTTTCTTCTGCATAGTTTAAATAAGATAAATCTGTACCAACACAGTTTCTTTTTGATAATGACAAATAAGTACAATGAAATAATCTGAGAAAAAGAGCATCATATAAAATATTTTTAGCACGACTGTCTCGACCAAGTGAACTTTGGAGTTTTTCCAACGAAATGAACAGATTCTTAATTATTCATATTGTTTGAAAACGTCATATTACTTCGAGGTATATGGCAACTCAATGAATCAATATATACATGAAAATTGTCTAATATAATGTTGATATCGTCATTACGGCTTGAAAAATGGTGTGTCATGAATAAATAACATTGTATGACACCGAAACACTGATACTTAAACATACTCTTCTTGGAGGGAGAGAAACACTGAGTGATTACCTCGTCATTTTTTTCTGAAATAGGGAATTTGCTTATGACGTCCACCCTCCCTCCACCGATTCAAATATAATACCGTGCCTGTTGCATAAGATGTTCCTGTTTATTATTAAATTTGATGATTAAGTGCATGCAGGGCAATCATTTCGGCCAGTGGCCACCAAGAGTTTCCTTCTTCACTCGGTTTACCATGAGTGGATGTCATTGAACAGTGGAGGGACGACTCGTAGTGTGTGGGTTAAAATCAGTTTATTAACCCCTCCACTGCGACAATGATTTTTTTTATTTTGTCTTGCGCATGACATTGTATTCAATAAAGGAAAGACCACATACTGAAAATGTTACACCTGAAGCAACGATATATCCAGCGAAGAATAATGAAATTAAGTACGTATTTAACAAGAACTCTGTAACTGTCCTGTGGACAGTCACTAGGCTCAATCTACTGTTTCTCACAATGACCTTGACCCCATTGGGGAGATTTGGATTGTTTTTTTTCTATCAGTAGTGACCCATACCAGGACACGTAACCTGAGCCTTTCAGATTCCTTCTGCAGCTAGCGTTGAAATTACTCCAGTAGACACGACCAACGTATCTCGTTCACAAAATAATACTGATATGACTCTGTCTGATGTGCCCTTCCACTGCGCATAAAGGATTTGGATTTTTTTTTTTCTATCAGTAATGGCCCATGACTGGACACATTACCTGGGCCCTTGAGATTCCTTGCGCAGTCTCCGGTTCTCCTGGAATCGTCGCGGGACTCTGAGGCGGGAATAATAATAATACCAGAGAAAACAATAAGCTATATTCTGTTATTATATTCCTGAAATATTTATGAACAGGTGACATGAAGGTCTGATTCCATCCGTTGCACCTGAGTGTTCTGCTAGGCCTCGGGAACGGGCTATGTAGTTTATGTCCAGAATCTGGTGAGAGAGAGAGAGAGAGAGAGAGAGAGAGAGAGAGAGAATCATCAGCTACGTACATAGAGAATGCCTTAGGAGTGTTTGAGCACATCTTGGGTTTCTTTCTTTGTTCTTGATGAAAGCCATTTTATTGCCTGCAGTCATCTAGTGGGATGTCATGTATACACAGTACATTCACTCTCTCTCTCTCTCTCTCTCTCTCTCTCTCACACACACACACACACACACACACACACACACACACACATATATATATATATATATATATATATATATATATATATATATATATATATATATATATATATATATCTTGTCCTATCTTTCCTTGAAAGTTTTATTGATGTTTGCATGCCGAACATACTTAGTGTACATACTGTATAGCTCTTTAGTAGTGTAATATCTCCAAGAAAACTCTCATCAAAAATAGCCCACCAAGCATTTCAGATGTTGCATATAATATTCATACAAAAAGTGTAATCAGTTTTATATAGGACACTGCAAAAGACTAGCTAACCATGATGTCTTTCAGAGTATAGTATAGTGTAAGACGGCCCAACAGACTAGTGGTTTACTCCAACACAAAGCAGCTAATGATCACATTGATTGGGTAGGTTCTAATATACCAGGAAGGTCACAATGCTTCTATGAAAGAAAGTAATTTAATTATTCTTAATTTCTGTAATCATGAGATTTTCCCATTTTAAATATGAAAAATTAACAATTAATTATAAAGCAGTACCTCCCAGACAGATATTCTATATCTAGGCTCGCTATGGTTAGGATGGAAATTTAGTGGAGGTGAGGGGAGTGAGGTGTGGTCATCGTATAAGTCGTCAGACCACCCTTTGTCCTCCTCCCCCCACCCCCCGCCCGTGCACTTGTGTATATACAGTAAGGCCTCCAGCTTCATGTTTCGGTCACTCTGAAGATGTAATATAGGTAAGTATTTAGTGTCTCTGTTTTCATTTCCCCTATGGTCATATCGGTATGGTTTAAGTTTCTGCTGTTTTCATTTGTTAAAGAAAATCTGCACATTTTCTTTATTACATTCTCTCAAGGGAAAATGTTTTGTCTCTTCTCAGGTTCGTGCTGTTCTCAAAAATGCACTTTTGCCGCGGCTTAATGACTATTTCCGAGCCGATTTCTGCTGTGAATGTATCTGGAGCAGGTGTCTCGAAACACCTTCTTTAGAAGATCGATTTGGGCCTTGAAAATTACTTTATAGCTCAGTAAGTATGAAAAGAAGGCGCGTGACCACCAAAGTGCAGACCCGGAACTAGTAGATATCCAAATAATCCTCCCAGCAATGGCCTCCAACGCAGTTACCGTACGGAGTGATTCGGATGTTCCATCTGTTACATTTTTTCTGTGATTCTTTTCATATTAATTATTAATAGCATATATCTACGCGTAAGAGTGAAAGAAAAAAATGGTAGATTACTAGTGGAGAAGGGAGAAAAAGTGAGCAGATGGAGAGAACACTTTAAGGAATTGTTGAACGTGGAGGATGGAAGTAATGCGAGTATAAGTGGCTGGGGAATGGCTGGGAGAAGGAAGGAGGTGAGAAGACAGGAAGAAATCAGTTGGATAGAAGTTGTGGAAGCAATGACGAAAGTTAAATTGGGGAAAGCTCCAGGAATTGATGGAGTGTGTGGTGAAATGCTGAAGCATGGGGGAGAGATAGTAGTAGAATGGATGTGGAAGATGTGCAGATTGGCCTGGGAGGAAGGTAGAGTCCCGGAGGATTGGAAGTCAGGTATAATTATTCCCTTGTACAAAGGAAAAGGGGAAAAAGAAGTGTGTGGTAATCATAGGGGCATTTGTCTTCTTATTATAATAGGAAAAGTGTATAGTAGGATACTTATTGACAGAGTTAGAGAAAGAACAGAGGAATTAGTTGGAGAAGAACAGGGAGGCTTTAGGAAGGGAAGAGGTTGTGTAGATCAGATATTCATTCTTAGATCTTTAGTGGAAAAGTTTCTAGAGAAGGGAAAGAAGTTGTATGCGGCTTTCATGGATTTGAAGAAAGCATATGACATGGTGGATAGACAAGGATTGTGGAAAGTATTAAGAATATATGGAGTAGATGGGAAGTTGTTGAATGCTGTGAAGAGTATGTATGATGATGCTAAGGCTGTAGTGCGTGTGGATGGTGAACTAAGTGAATTTTTCTCTTTGAAGGTTGGTTGAAACAGGGATGTGTCATGTCTCCATGGCTGTTCAATCTGTACATGGATGGGGTAATAAAAGAGGTACAAGGTAGGGTAGTGGATGTTGGAGTGGCCCTGGTGAGAGAGGATAGTGTTTGGAAACTCCCTGTACTGTTGTTTGCAGATGATGCTGTGTTGTTGAGTGAAGACAAAGGGGAGCTGCTAGGCTTGGTGGATGAGTTTGGGAGAGTGTGTAAGAATCGGAATTTAAAGGTGAATGTAGGGAAGAGTAAAGTGATGGTCTTTGAGAGAGGTGAAGTCAGTGAAAGTACAGCGAGGTTGGATGGTGAGGAATTGAAAAATGTCAGTACGTTTAAGTACATGGGTAGTGTGATGAGTAAGGATGGAGGTTTGGAGGGTGAAGTGCTTGAAAGGGTACAGCAGGGAAGAAAGGTTGCTGGTTCTTTGAAAGCAGTGATAAGAAAGAGGGAAGTGAGCATCTAAGTGAAAAAGTTACTACATGACAGTATTGTGATACCAACTCTAACGTATGGAAGTGAAGCTTGGACGTTGTTGGAAGGACACAAGTCAAGAGTGAGAGCAGTGGAAATGAGTTATTTAAGAGGAGCCTGTGGAGTCACATGGAGAGACAGGCTGACGAATGAGGATATAAAGGAGCGTTGTGGTGTGGATGTGGATGTGATAGGAAGCGTTATGAGGAACATAGTGAGGTGGTTTGGCCATGTGGAGAGGATGGAGGGTGATAGACTGACGAAGAGAGTGTATGTGAGTGAGGTGGAGGGGGGAAGAGGGAGGGGGAGGCCGAGGATGAGATGGAGGGATGGGGTGGAGAGGTATATGAGAGAGGGGGGTATAAGTTGGGAGAAGGGCAGTGAAATGGCGGGGGACAGGGCGACGTGGAGGCGATTTGTTTGTGGCCATCCCAAACGGGATTGAGGCGTCTGGGAATAGATAGATAGATAGAAGAAGTAAAATCAGGGAAGTGCCATTCGTTTGTTAGCAAATGCGAAAACTTGTGCCATAAAGTGTGTTTAGTCCGCATTACTGACCTCCGCCTCGGCCATTAGAGCTAACTTAGTTGATTACACTTTATTTTCAGCAACAGACTTTTGTTCTATGTCTTAATTATACCAGTGCGATGGCTATTTTATTTCATCATCATAATCAACATAATCCTGTTTTTCACTGATACAACACCCGAAAAGTTGAAACAAGACCCGAAAAGTTGAGAAGACAGAAAACCATCACGCAGAGTTCCTGTTGAAATGTGCCACACACCTATTCACTCACCATTCAAGTCCTGTAAATTTTCATCCTCACCTTACAGGCAAGTTATCCAGACAAACTTCACAATGCCTGTGAGGAAGCATAATTCCGTTGAGTGTCAGGCTACATTTAGACGGCAACCCTTGTCCTTTGCATTGCCATTCATACATCGTTAGCCCATTTTTGCCCGTTAATTCTGTTACATACTCAGTTTCCATACTGTATCTCATGTATTCACACAGTTACATTATCCATCCATCGTCTTTTTGGCCTCCCATGTCCCTGGCGTGCCCGTAGATTTACTCATTCAACCCTTTTCGCAACCCTATGCATATCCATACAACCCTTTTCAATACCCTACATATATCCATATAACCTTTTCCACCACGTTACTCAGATCAATATAGCCCATTTCACTACCTTAGTAATATCAATATAACCCACTTCACTGCACTATTCATATCCATATAACTCTTTTGACAACCCTTCGCGTATCCATATAACCCTTTACACTACCCTGCTCATATCCATATAACCTTTTTCACTACCCTATTCATATCCTTATAGCCCTTTACACTACCCTACTCATATCCATATAACCCTTTCCACTACCCTACTCATTTCCATGTAACTCTTTACACTACCCTACGTATATCCATGTAACCATTTACATTACCGTACTTATATCCATGTAACCCCTTACACTACCCTACTTATATTCTTGCAACCTTTTACACTACCCTACTGATATCCACGTAACCCTTTTCACAACACTACTCATCCATATAACTCTTTTCACTATCCTGTATCCGCGTCACCCTTTACACTTCCCAACTCGTATTCATTATCTCTGGGACCTTACCAACAATGCATACTTCCATATACCCTGTAGCCCTTTTGCTACCCTACTCATGTACATTCTCTTAGTAACCATAGCAACAAAGTACACTTTCTTTTTGCCATTTGATTAACAAACTTTCTTACGCCACGCATCTCTCTTTCTTAACTCACACATCCTGCATACATTCCTCAATAATTCAGAGTTTCCTGCTTGATTTCATCTAAGGCTTCATCTCCATTCATGCCTTCACTTCGATTACAGATGATTGACTTTATTCCTTATGTGTCGAGGTGACTTTGTTCAGCTCATATGAGACTGAACTTAATATGATAAATATAACCTTTAATGTGTTGGTAAAAGAGGTATTTTCTGAGTAGAATTCATCGTCCGTAGGAGACGAGGAAAATCATATATCAGTGAAGGCGCTTTGTAACGGCATGCAGGCTAACACTGGATGCTCATATGCTCCTTGATGAGAGTAAGGCATGTTTGGCCTCTCCATCTACGTAAACTGGATTGTAGGCTGAAAACGTCTAAGGCTCATAGCTTTCATAATTAACGTCAGTGGCTGTTCACCAGCTTTTATATTCTCCTGTTCCTGTTTTGGAATTTTTCCTACTCCATGTGTGAGTAGGAAGAAGAAGAAGAAGATGAAGAAGACACCTATTCTTTCATTTATTTACATTATTTCTTCCTCTCTCAGGTTAATACGTTATCATTTACGTTTGCGCGCGCGCGCGTGTGTGTGCGTGCGTGCGTGCGTGTGTGTGTGTGTGTGTGTGTGTGTGTGTGTGTGTGTGTGTGTGTGTGTGTGTGTGTGTGTGTGCGTGCATGCGTGCGTGCGTGTGTGTGTGTGTGTGTGTGTGTATGTGTGTGTTCCTTTTGATTGCTTGCTTTTGGTTTAATTTTTATACGAGCAGCGTTTTTCATCTTTCCTTCTCCCCATCCATCTCTGTTTACGTTCTTCTCTCACCTCTCATATCAGTCATTCTTATGCTCCACCCTCTTACTTCCTCTGTTCTGTGTTTGCTCTCATATCCATCCCTGCCACCTCATCATGACCATGAGGGGTCATTTTAAATTATTTCACACACGGTGGTGTATGAAAGACCCCCTCCCCTCACTCGACTCCATCTCCTTCCCCCAGTTCCCAGCTCCTTCCCTTCACCCGTCCCCCTCCCCTTCCCCCACACTCTGGCTCCCTTCCCCTCACCGTAATCTCGAACTGTGTGCTAAAGCTGACCTTCTTGTCTGCTTATCTCTCCCTCCCTCTTGTCCCACCCCCGCTGGGCTGACCTCCACCAGCTTATTGTAGTGAGAGTGTGCGTACCAGGCTTTCCATGCGTCAGCTTTATGTAATGTGTGTGCATACCTCAAGGTTTTTATGCGTCAACTCTGGCGTACCGAGATGGAATGTCGAGGATGTCATATGCGTGGGTTGGTAAATGTGGCTGCCATTGTGAGGACAGACATGTTTAACTCTTGCATTGCGAAACATCACTTGAACTTTATTTGTATTAACGCCCTACGATTTTATAGAATTTACCGAGATGTACTGACGTGCAGATCGTATGGAAGGATTTCAAGACTGGTTGTCAGTGTGAAGATGGACACATTATCTCCATTCAGGCGACCATTATCCACTAACTTGATGTAGTGCTGCCTACTTCCTCCTTCGCCTTTATCATTCATTTTCTGTGTCCGCCCTCCTTCCTTCCTATTTCTCCCATTATTCATGTCACCTTTTTTACTCTTCTTTCCAATTCGGATGGTTTTACATTAAGTGACGAACCTAATGGTTTCCTATAAGCCAGGAAACCATTTAGAATATTAGGTGGTAACCATATAACCAACTCATAAATGTTCCCAACGCGTCAACGAGTGGGTTGGCGGAGGTTAATACATTTACCCGTAAAAAAACTAACTCAGAGTCAAATGGCCACCCCTTACTGAATTATGGCGTCTGGTAATAGATGGATAGATAGATAGTATGGGGACGTTATTTTTTTGTATTATTTCTGCTGCCACAGGAAGACTTTATTTACTCTAACGAGATATGGTGACAGGAAAGTGGTCTGCCTGGGGTGGTGAGACTGTGGCCTTGTCGGTATGGTGCACGTTTACTGTCCGTGATGATCAGATAATTATGTCGGTTATGGGAAACTTTATCGGTTGCTTTCGGGAATGACAGATAAATTCATCAGCTGATATAGTTTTTGTCATACATATGAAGTGTCACTGAAAAAAATCAAGACGCTCTGTAAGACGTGATCGATTGTTTAGCAATCTGAGTTTATTTAGGAATTTAGTTATTTTGTACTAAATGCTTACTGTAACCATTTTATCTATAATTATGGTGTCCAGAAGCTTGCAAATTACTGATATTAAGCTGTTTCACATATAATATCCAACTTGTAATTTAATTATTTATTTTTTCATGTTGGAGCTAATTACATTATAGTTTTCAGCTTGTAATTTATTTATTCATTTTTTAATACTGGTTAGGGTTGATGGGGTGTATGCAGAGATGCTTAAATGTAGTGGATAGAATGGAATGAAGTGCTTGTTGGAGATATGTAAGAAGGCATGGATGAGTGAAACTGTGCCTGCAGAGTGGAAAAAGGCTGTGATTGTACCCTTGTACAAAAATAAAGGTGAACGAAGTGAGTGTAAGAATTATCGTGCCATAAGCTTACTGAGTGTGGTAGGTATATGGAAAAATTAATATAGAGAAAGTAAGAGAGATATCAGAAGTCCTAGTGAGTGATGAACAGGGTGGCTTTAGGAGTGGCAGAGGATGTGTGGACCAAATATTTGCAGTGAGACAGATAGTAGAGAAGGCTTGTGAGAAGGACCATAAGGTGTTTATGGCATTCATGGATCTGGAAAAAGCATATGACAAAGTGGACAGAGAAGGATTGTGGAAAGTTTTGCGCACGTACTGTGTAGAGGGTAAGCTGTTAGGTGCCGTCAAGAGTTTTTATGATGGTAGTGAAGCATGTGTCAGGGTTAATGGGCATCTAAGTGAATGTTCACAATCAGTGTGGGCGTGCGACAAGGTTGTGTGATGTCTCCATGGTTGTTCAATGTATATATGGATGGGGTGATGAGAGAAGTGAAAACATGAGTAATGGAGAGAGGGATGGCATTGGTAATGAATGGTGATGGATGGAATATCTCAAATTTGTTGTATGCTGATGATGCAGTACTACTTGCAAGTACCGGACAAGAACTTGGTAGGCTAGTGCAGAGTTTTGCTGATGTCTGTAATCGTCGTTCCTTGAGAGTAAATGTAGAAAAGAGTAAAGTGATGGTTATTGAGAGAGAAGGTGACTCCCAGTGCAATGTAACAGTGAATGGAGAGAGACTGGAATTGGTGAGAGAGTTCAAATACCTGGGTACAGTGATAGAAAAGAGAGGAAAATGTGCAAAAGAAGTTGTTGAAAATAAAGTGACACAAGGAAGAAAAGTAGCTGGTGCAATGAAGGCCTTGATAAGAAACAGAGGCTTGAGTGTTGCAGCTGCACGAGGCTTACGTGAAGGAGTGTTAGTGCCAATTTTAACATATGGATGTGAGACTATGATGTGGCAGGAAAATGAAACGTCAAGAGTAAGAGCAGTGGAGATGAGACTGCTGAGGAATGTATGTGGAGTACAGAGGGTGGATAGGATACGAAATAATGTGATTCGTGAAAGATGCTGAGTGAGGAAGTCGGTGGACACCAGAATTGAGAGAGTGTACTGAGATGGTATGGTCATGTGGAGAGAATGGATAACAATAGAGTGGTGAAGAAGGTATATCTGAACGAATTCGAAGGAGGGAGGAGGCGAGGTAGGCCAAGGAGAAGGTGGAGAGATATGGTGGATGAATGTGTGAGGAAGAGAGGTTTGGAAGTCGGTGACGCTAGGGAACTGACAGGAGATCGAGCTGGCTGGATGAATTTTGTGAGGAGATATGCATGATCAGGGATTTTTAGGCACCCCTTTTTAACGTGGCAGCGTCTGGATTGACTCTGTCGAATACGATATGTGAAGCTACAGAACGTGGTGAATATTTTTGGCGTATCTGATAGAGCCAGGATTCTGGGGGCTTGAATGATGAGTGAATGGAAGCGTGGCCCATTGGATTGGGCAATTTTGGGCTGTCTGGACATTGCTACTCCTTACCCTGCCCTTGGGTGGGAAAGGAGGTCCGGATGATGATGATGATGATGATGAATGATGAAAAGTCAGATATAAGGCTCATAACGTTTTTTCAGTGTTTAAGGGGCGAAATCAGCAAGGGTAATTGCCACATTTGTGGGTTTAATCATCTGATCAATAGCTAAGCATTTACTGACGCAGTTCGGTGACAATGCAAGTCGGGAGCAGGGAACTGAACATTGCGCGTGGAATAAATGCTACGGCCCCTAGCTATATGCACATCCAGATAGAGAAAACGTGAGTGAGAGAGAAAACGTGAGAGAGTAAATATTTTAGTTCCATTATTCTTCTGTTATTGTTCAACAACTTCGCCAGAAATGTTTAAAGTTCAAACCAAGATGAAATTTTGATGAGAGGCGTATATGCAAACGCTCGCTTGCTCATCACGCATTCACAAAGCTCACTTTACTGGTGGTTATAGCAGGGGAGGTTTTATAGCATGTCAGTAGTTTTTGTGGAAGAGAAATTGAGACTTTACGATATTCGGAATATAAGTGTGTTCACCGTTCCAGTTAAGGATTGATCTTGTGTCCTTGCGAACAGCAGCCTACTGCTGTTCCTGTTGCCTACCATTCCACTTACCCCGTCATTCTGTATCCTTTCTCTCAGTCGTCGATTTTTATCCCCATCCATCCCAGTCACTCCATGTTCAAGCCTGTCATCCATCGTACCTCCCCCCGTCTTTACCCAATCCCTCCTCCCTTCAGGATACAGTAACGAAGTGGGACCGTTATAAAATATTCATTAAAAATTTGGAACGTGACACAGGCGATTAATGGTACGTGGGTGTAAAATAGACCGATATAAAAACAGAGACATTGATTCAGTCTCCTGGCCAGCGTGGTGCGATAATAAGGTGACGAGGGAGTGGAAAGAGGTTATGAGGTATATGGAGGTAAGCGGTGTATGGTAATGTGGTGGTGATGGACTGTATAACGGTGATGGGGTGTATGGCAGTGTTGTGGTGATGGAATGTATGGGAATGTGACAGCAATGGTTTGTATGGGAATGTGGCGGTGAGGGGGTGTACAACTGTAGGGGGTGTATGGGAATGTGGCGGTGTGAGGGTGTATGGCTGTAGGGGGTGTATGGGAATGTGGCAGTAAGGAGGTGTACGGCTGTAAGGGGTGTATGGGAGTGTGGCGGTGAGGGGGTGTACGGTTTTAGGGGGTGTATGGGAATGTGGCAGTGAGGAGGTGTACGGCTGTAGGGGTGTATGAGAATGTGGCGGTGAGGGGGTGTACGGCTGTAGGGGGTGTTTGGGAATGTGGCGGTAAGGGGTTGTATGGCGGTGGTGGAGTGTATGGGAATAAGGGGACATGTAATTGTGTATGGGATGAGGGAGTGTATGGGGGAGAGGGACTGTATGGCAGTGTATGGTAAGGGGTTGTGTATGGAGGTGTTATGGGGGCGAAGTGGTGAATAGCAGGGGGGAAAAGTATATGAGATGATGGTTGTGGTCTTTGGATTTAATAGAGATTTGCTTAATAGGTTTGTGAGATGGTTGAATGGATTATGTATGTTTGTGTATAGGGATGGGTGCAATATAAGGGGTATATGAGGGTGTCTTTGAGGTGTCAGGGGTAAATTGAATGTTTTATGGTTTTGGGGATGTCCATTATTGTAGGCTTTTTTTTTTTTTTTTTTTTTTTTTTTTTTTTTAAAGAACAGAGGAAGGAAAAACAAATGAACAAAAAAAAAAAAATGCACCAGATTACTGGTGTCCTCTGTTCATAAAATATGTGTAACAGTAAGACTTGAACAGCTGTAGGTTGAAGTTTGGAGGGAAACAACTCTGGGGAAGCGAGTTCCAGAGAGATGCAGTTCGGGGAATGAAAGAATTCTGATAGGCAGAAGTTCTGCAGAATGACTGAGTGACATTCCAGTCATGAGCGCTGCCAGATGCACGTGTAGCACGATTGAAGGCATGGAGAGGTGGCACAACGGACGCAACTTCGTCTGAGCATTTGCTATAAAAATATCTGTAAAATAATGCAAGGGAGGCGACATTGCTTCTTACTTGTAGGGGGGGTAGTTTGTTAGTAATAGCAGGGTTATTAATAATTTCTACAGCTTTGTTCTGAATTTTGTCTAGTTGTTTTAATGCAACCTCACCACATCCATTCCACAAGGGTGAGCAGTATTCAAGCTGAGAGCGCACATGACTCTTATAAATTATAGCTAACTGCTCGTCAGTGAAGAAGTTACGGACTCTGTACAATAATCCAAGTTTCTTTGAGGCGGTTTTAGCAAGTGATCTGACATGAGAGGTCCAGCTGAGGGCATTATTAAGCGAGACGCCAAGAATTTCAGTACTTTTGGAAATGGGAATATTTGTAGCTATCTATCTATCTATATACCTAGGCTGCTTCCCCCAAGGAAAGGGAGGTAGCCGAGACAGGACGACACACTCCTCATTTGCTCATCCATTCAAACACGTTAATTCGCATCTTAGCCCCAAAGGGGAGAACGGACAGATCCTCACCGCGCCACACTGCACAAGGGTCAACTGCGCAATGCAATCAGTGACATCTGCAGCAGGGCCCTACAGCAGAGCTGGTTTACCCCTGCCACATCATAACAGGCTCATCCCCTTACCCACACCTGACCTGAAATAGCACTGAAGGTAATATGCGATTCTGGCAATACCTGTCTATTAGTAAATTGTATATATTTAGTTTTACTAGCATTAAATGAGACAAGGTTATTTTGTCCCCATTCACTGATCGTGGATAAGTCTTGATTTAAAGAGATGGCTGTACTGAGTTGAGAGTAAGAGATATCAGACTTTGTAAATGGATGTCTGAGTGTGAATGAACTATGAAGTGTTGAGTCATCTGCATATGAATAGATGGGATTGTGGGTGACAGATAAGAGATCATTAATGTGAACGAGGAACAGGGTTGGTGCCAGAACTGATCCCTGCGGCACGCCGGCGTTAAGTGAGTGGAAATTGGAATATACATCATCTACTTTTACTCTTATTATTCTGTTGCTGAGATATGAGGAAATCAAAGGAAGAAAAGAGTTTAGTCCATAGCAAGGGAGTTTGGACAACAGGGAATGGTGCCACACTCTATCGAAAGCTTTTTCCAGGGCTACAGCGTGAGTTTCACCATTGTAAGTCAACTGATTGATGGATGGTATGAGTCAGGAGATTAAGTATGTCAATGGTGGATCTTTCTTGGCGAAAACCATACTGTCTATCACTAATTAAGTTGTTGGATTCAAGATGTTTAACTATGTGCTTATTAATTACAGTTTCAAAAACCTTACCAAGAGAAGATGTGAGAGCTATTGGTGTGTAATCAGAGGGGTCAGAGGAACTTCCTTTCTTTGGAATTGGGTGGATATTGGCTTCTTTCAATGAATTAGGGAATGAAGAAGTACAGATGCATATTCTGAATAATTTAGGAAGAACAGAGGCAAGTTCTGGGGAACATTTTTTCAAAACAATTGGCGGAATTCCGTCTGGGCCTGGAGCTTTGTTGGTAGGTAAATTGTCTAGGATGGATTTCACGTACCTTGTCTGTATTTTAAGTGGCTATGTAAACTGAGAGATAGGGACGTCCACTACAGTGTCGCCTGAAAGATGATTTACACGAGTAGAAGATAAGGGGCAGCCATACCGAACCCATGGTATATTAATTGGTTTGGGTGGAACACCAAGGAGAAGATTATAGAGTATATGACGGGGGTTGGTGTGTTGTGGGAGGAGTCCTTACTTAGGTGGGGCTGAGGAATGCCTGGAGGCCTCTTTGTTGAAGCCATCCTTAAAGAAAGTAGCTTTAGGCACCTCGCAGCCTAGATGGAACGAATGGGAAAATAATAAGTCGAATAACTGACACTGAAATACAAGAGATTTAAGTTTCGTTCGATCACTGGCTATAAACAATATAAAACACTCAGGCCAGTTCTAAGCTTCATATCTCCATTCATCTCGACCGTAAAAGTATATAATTAGTAAATGTAATTAAGAAGGAAAAAATTGCACCTTATATGGTTAGGATATAAGTGTTAATCCCTTCAGGTCGAGGACGTCTTTTATGGCAATTTTCTTGCAGTCATCACACGATGTTGTAGTAGGGAAGGAGTTATGGATGGACCCTGATTGCTGGGCAAAGGAAGGGAACAGGGTTAAAAGATGGCAGAGGTGAAGTGGGAGGGGATAAAGTGAAAGGGAGGAAGGGAAATGGAAGGGAAGAAGGAAAGAATGAAGAGAGGGAGGTAGGAGGAAGGATTGGGAAGGTGGATGGGAAGAGGAGTACGAGGGACAGGGGGAGGGGAGGGCAGGAAGTGGGAGGGGGATTCAAATGTCTTTCAGCGTTGAAGAAAAATGTGTGAATGTGATCAGTATCGCAGGGGGAGGGGAAAATTGGAAGAGGAAATGGAGAAGGGGAGAGAGGCGGAAGTAGGGATAGGAGAGAGGCAAAGAAAAAAACATAGAAACCAACAGGGAAGAAAATGGAGAAGAGAGAGTATGAATGAGGGTTTGGCAAAAAAAAAAAATGTGACTAATAGGAAAGTAAGTCAAAAATCTATTGAGTGACAAGTGAAGACAAGAAAGACGAGAGAGTATGGAGGCAAATATGAGCCAGAAATCAACATGGAAGGATATGTAGAAGGGAGAGAGTGTATAAGGGTGAGGAAGGAAGAACAGCTGAGACGGCAATGAAGATTTTAAATTGTAAACAACGAAGTAGGAGTATGATGAAAGACAAAAAAAGAGGAGGAAGAAAGGCAAACAAGGGATAAACTGACCAGCAAAAAAGAAAATGAAGTCAAGGGAGTACATGAAGAGGAGAAAGAAAAGCAAGAAATAAGCGAATAAAAAAGAGAGCCCTGCACAGAGGAAAGAGACGAGAGAGGAGATGCAACAAAAAAGAAGACAATGGAGAAGGGTCAGAGGAGGAACATTCTCTGAGACTAGAGGCAAGGAAATTAATAGAACTAAAGAGGGAGGTAGAAGGGCAGAGTGAAAGAAGGAAGAAGGAGACCAACAATTAACAAAAGCGAAATGGGTGAGGATGTGGGGGTGAAGCAAGGATAAAGCTGTAATCAAAAGCAAGGAAATATATATAAATAAATATATATATATATATATATATATATATATATATATATATATATATATATATATATATATATAAGAGGGAGAACAGGAAACGAGAGAGAACATAAGAAGGAGTAGGTAGGTAAAGAAGAAACGAAGAAACGAGAAAGAGAGAATATTAAGAGGGATGAGAGTGCTTGAAATATGGAAGTGAAAGAGCCGAGTCTAAAAGCAAAGAAGTTAAAACTGTGAAAGAGGGAGATGAGGGAATGAGAGAAGAGGAGACAGAGAAAGGAGACAGTGGAAATGGAGAGATTAAAATAAAAGAAATGGACGGAGGTGAATGTTCGAGATTGTGTAAGTAAAGGAGCTGAGACTAAAAGCATAGTAGTTAGAAGAAGAAAAGAGGGAGATGAAGGAAGAAGATGAAAGAAGATAGAGTGAGGAGGTAAAGAGGAAAGAATTGGGATCAGTATTAAGAGAGAGAGAGAGAGAGAGAGAGAGAATCACTACAGACAATAGTTTCAAAGAAAGAAAGAAGGAATAAAAAAGGAAGGTGGAGGGGCGAATATATGAAGACAGGAAAATATGCCAAGAAAAATGAAACACGGGTAAGGAATAAAAATTGGAGGAGGAAAACTGACTGCGAGGAAAAAGTGAACTGAGTCTGAATGTAAGGTGATTTAAAAAATCAAGGAGGGAGAGAAGAAGAGTGGAAAGAGAATCGAGAAAAAGAAGAAACAAAGGGAGCAACAAGGCTGAAAATGGAGAGAGAGAGAGAGAGAGAGAGAGAGAGAGAGGGTGTGAAAAAAAATGTTAGGAAAAATAAGATAACTGAAAGAACAAGAAAATGAACGAAAATAGGGAATAAAATGACAAGTGTAAATGGTTGTATAAAGAGGCCGAAGTTCTCATTATAGGGAGTTATTCATGGAGGTGCAAGTGGCGGCTTGCACTTCTCATTATTGTTTTATGTATTTATTTTATTTTTTCAAACTTAGTACAGAATGAATGAAGGCTACTGAAGAGGATTTTTGAAACTTGTAGAGGATTTATGAATCACATTTCATGTGAATAGTTTCTCATATAAAGCGGCGCCAAGAAACTGAAGGTTTGAATCATGTTGGAGTGAATGTGTGAACCATTTCACTTAGCACTCTAATGATAGCTTCCGTGTGTGTGTGTGTGTGTGTGTGTGTGTGTGTGTGTGTGTGTGTGTGTGTGTGTGTGTGTGTGTTTTATTCATACTTCTGGATCCTTCTCACCTTCAGTCTTAATGGGTGACATGGTTAGGATGATCATGATAATGGTGATGACTGAAGATGTAAACATCGGTGTTCACAGGCGGCTCATTGATACTAAGGTGGTGCTATGTGTGACTGGCGTTAACAGCCAAGGTTGACGCAGCTCGAGCAGTGTTTACATGAACACACAGGTGTGTTTACTCCACCACCACCAGACACTCACACCACATCACCACACCCACATTCATATGCCACACTCAGTGACTTGAAACTTATGTCCTTGTAATACTTCTTATACAACACCCACAACATTATACCTGGACCCACACCACTACACCGGACACTCACTCTTAACAACCACACTCATAAACCACCTCTTTTAATTTGGAATTACCACCGCTCGAACACCACTAATACTACAATAGCATAACACCATCACGAAAGCCACCGCAGCAGCACCCATACCACCAGGACCCAACACCAGATACGCACATGAAACGACCGCACTCATAACCACCTGCACTGACTTAGAATTTATGTGGTACTAACACCACTAATACCGTCTTCACACCACAACACCACCTGTCACTCCTCCACATCACCGCTCACACCTACCCCTGGCTTAGAAGGATCTGTAGAATGTCCTCTTTAACGGTTTATATTGGACATTACTGGTTAACCCAATGGCTCTTTTACATTTTCGCCTGGTATCTGTAAATGTTTTGTACTGGAAGTATATCTCTATTATTGTTAATAATGCATGGTGTATACAACCATGAACAAAAGTTCGCCGACATTTCTTTGCCAGCATTGTGTCCTGCCTTCCATATTTCTCATTCATTTTTTGCCATACGACAGGAGTGTCCCTCCATCTCACACCCTTTTGTTGTGTGCTTCACAATGCTGTCACATAAATATAGTTTATTTTACACCTTCCATTGCCAAGGCTGGCAGAATTTTGTCGGCAAATTTTCCTTCATCTTTGTACATAAAAGCCAGCATTTAAAATATTGGCCATAATTAGTAAAAGCTAACATAAATAATGTATATAGCGGGCATTAAAGAAATAATATAGCTATCTAGAGAGCTTTTCATGTAGTCAGTCAGAGCATACAGTGTCGGCACACAAACAGACACACAATCAGAATAAACATGGAAAACACAGTCAGAGAACGCTATTATAACACAATGAGACCTAACATACAGTGATGGCATAGTCACACTATGAAACTATAGTAAGTAATCATCGTGAACATTCACTGCATGCAATCACATAACATAATTATAGCATACTGCATAATCAGTTTGCACAATGCCATAATCATCGTTCATTGTCATGGAACACAACCCTCGCGTGTCATCAGAGTGCATAATCAGAATTCACAATCTTAGAACGCAACAGGACTCAGAATTCACAATCTTAGAACACAACAGTAGCATTTAATCAGACTGTACAATCATTACTTACTATCAGGTGGCATGGCAGCACAGTCGCACGCACCTGGCCATCCAATCAGGGCACAAAGCATGTGTGATTGGTCATTCAACACTACAGAATGGACAGTGAGAGTGAGGGTCGGTGGACGCTGGCGCCCGTGCTTGTGTGTGTGTGTGTGTGTGTGTGTGTGTGTGTGTGTGTGTGTGTGTGTGTGTGTGTGTGTGTGTGTGTGTGTGTTTGCCATGAAGAATGTAATCACCAAGAAAATAGGTTACACCAGGTAACTTTCTCCACGATTTCAGTTGCCGTGAAAAAGCTCCGCGGTGTACTTTTGTGTGAGTAAAGAAACACACACACACACACACACACACACACACACACACACACACACACACACACACTACTGTCATTTAACCAGAGTTACCAAACAGTAAGACAAAAGCAGATACCGACACAACAGTTATTACATTCCAGGCCCACTGAAGTAATGTCTGTCAAATCTCTGCTTGGATTGCTGTCTCCCTTCCCACTTGCTTTTGTCTTACTTTTTTCCTTTCTCCTTCTACCTCTTTTCATTTTATCTATCTGTTCTCTTTTTCTCATTCTGTCTCTCGTTGCGTCCTCTCCCGTTTTCTCCTCCCTCCATTATTCTCATTCATTTGTCCTTTAATCTCCCACTCCTTTCTATCTTCCCTTGTAGCTCAAACACTTTCCTCCTTTCCCCTTCCTCGATTCCTAACATTCCTCTCTTGTTCTTTCTTTCCGTGTATTCTAATTTTTCACCCTGCAATTTTCCTCCCTTCTTAGTTTTCCCTCCATTCCAGCTTCACTCTATCGACATCCTACTGTTCCTCTCCCCCTTTCTGCACCTCACGTTTTCCCTTTTTGTTCCCCTTCAAGCTGTACTTTCATCACTTTTCTCTTTGTGTGTGCTTTTACTCAATGTATCTTTCATCACTTCCTCTCCCTTGCTTCTGCTACCTGTGTTCATCATATATCATTCCTCTCGTTAGCCTTCTATTTTTCCTGCTCTTCCTGTTCCTCCTCATTCCACTAACACTTCCTGCGTGTTTTTTCTCTCATTCCCTTTTCTTATCTACACTAGGTGACCTTGAGCGAAGGCCGCCTTCTGCGACCTCCGATCGATGTCAAGTCAATTCCTATTTCCAGTCGAAAGGTAACAGAAATTTGAATTACTCATGCCGTGGACGAGACGGAGCGAGGAATTTCCCCTTATTTTTATTCTGCTGGGACACCCGTTGAGAGAGAGAGAGAGAGAGAGAGAGAGAGAGAGAGAGAGAGAGAGAAGAGAGAGAGAGAGACAGGATAATAGTGTTTGCTATTATACTAAATTATACAACAGCATTATAGTAGACAATTTTCGGAGTATAAGGAGGGAGGAAGGAGAGGCGAGAGAGTGAAAATACAACAAACACTTCACTCTTCTCTTTTCTGTCATGCTGGTATTTTCAATGCCGGTGGAATCCATCCCCTCCATTAAAAACAATACTAAATTTGAAGGAAAAGGCAAGAAATGAGTCTTAACTCGGTAACCTGTGGCCCGATTGGACTGGAAATTGTTTTATTCTCCAAGTTAGAGCATTTAAATGGTACCGTACCATTCTCTAACAAAAACTGCGCTACGTTTCGCCGTTTTTACTGTGTAACAAACAAACATACAGAAATCGGATCATTATAATATAGATAGATCGCCCTTCTCCCTCTGCCTGCCCTCTCTTCATCTGTTATTCCTATCGTTTTTATTCTCTGTCTGTCTGTCTGTCTGTCTGTCTCTGTCTCTGTCTCTCTCTCTCTCTCTCTCTCTCTGCGCATATACACTCATCATTGCACAAATTTTAATCGTGAAAATGAGCTTGGAATGAGCACCTGCTATGAGTGATAATGGTAATGAATGAAAGTGACTGAATGTGGTGATGGTGATCGTGAAAGAGAGTGTAACAGTGATTATCATGGCGATGAGGATAGCGAATGAGTGAACATGACTGATTACGTAGGTGGTAGTGATGCTGTATGAGTGAAAGTGGCGGGTTGTGATGATGGTATTGAGTGAAACTGGCGGTAATTAAGATGATGATGGTGATTTATGATGAATGGCTGGTTATATTGGCATATGTTATGTTGAGTTAGTAAAAGTGGCAGTTTATGATGGTTGTAGTGATGACGAGTGAGTGAAAGTGACTACCGGTAATTGTAATGGTGATAGTGATGCCGAATGAGAGACCATGATTATGACTGATAATGACGACGCTTTTGAATGAAAGTGACTTTAATGGCTATAATAATGTTGAGTAAAAATGACTTATGTTGGCAAATTGACTCATTATGTTGGTGATAGTCGTATAGATAATGATAGTCAAGGTGGATGGTTATGAAGGCCATGATATAATTGCTGAGGATACAGGAATGATGATAAAGACAATCAAAGTGCGCGAAAATGGTGGAAGTTATCAAAAGCAGGTGATTGTAAAGATGATAATGGGGAGTGAGTGATCATGACGTTGAAAGTGAAATTTGTAGGATTCTGGGATGCGTCTGGACGGGATCACTACCAGCACCACCGCCACCGACGCAACCGCCGCCACCCAGTGCTACTTGCCACTGTTATACTCGTGAATGGGTGGGGGTGAAATGCATGTACGGTGATAATGAAAACCCCAAAGAAGCATAACATCCATTGCGAAAATCACTATACCTCCATTAACTCATCACTTAAACCTTCTGCTGCATTTGTGTTTGGCTCATTCACTACAGTGACGCTTATACTGCTTGTTTCTTGCTGCCACCAAACGGGGAGAGATCCCTCTTGGTGAAACAGTCTCCATTAACCCATTCAGTAGGATGACACATTTTATTATGATAGTCCTGCCACCGACGTACTGCTTTAATTTTATCAATTTAGGGCAATTGCATTCATCATGGGAACCATTACATTAACCAAAACGGGACCCCATAGTGGGTTAAGGCAGTCCTAATGGATGTGGTCCTTCTTGTGACCCTTCTGGGCATGAACGATGCCTTGGGTTAATTGCTCTTAAAACGCCGTTCAGGAAAGAACTGCTGGTCTGGATTGGAAGCCCAGGCCAGGGCCTCTGCGGTTTTGGGTGATGGACGGATGGAAAAACCAATCGTAGTGAGGGGAAAACAAGAGTATACATTAGACACAGAATTAATCGCGTTTGGCGTTTTACACGAATACCGTTTTAATGTTTGTAATTTCTATGCACATATTATGCCGTTTTGTTTTTATTTTCATTTATTTGTTTTTATTTTCATTTATATGTTTTTATTTTTGACACTAGCGTACATTGAAAAGAGAGAAAATACGTGTTTTGAAAATACATTGGTCGTGTTTTCGGGAAGAGAGAGGATTTTTAAATAAAGCCGACGATATCTAGTGATATGCACACACACACACACACACACACACACACACACACACACACACACACACACACACACACACACGGTAGGCATTAACATGTGCTGTGTTGAAGCCATGGTTTTGTTTGTTTCATGAGAAAAAAAAAGTTTGTATTAACTTATGGCTTCATAAAATTTTTTATTGTGGCGCAGTTGATGAAAGTTGTGTGTGTGTGTGTGTGTGTGTGTGTGTGTGAGAGAGAGAGAGAGAGAGAGAGAGAGAGAGAGAGAGAGAGAGAGAGAGAGAGAGAGAGAATTTTCCCCTACACTCCCATCCCCCCACCTCTTTATTCTTCACTACTCCCCATTCATTCCCCATGACTCCAAATCATTCTCCTCCATCCCTCATTCATTCCCCACCACTCTCTATTCTCCACCTTTCCTAACCTCGTCCTCACCACCCCCTTTTCCCCACCACTCCCCATTCCCCATTATTCTCCATTCCCCACCACACCATTCCCCATCACTACCCATTCTTCACCACTCCCCATCCTCCACCACTCCCCAATATCCATCACCCAATTCCCCACCACTTACAAGTCCATTCCCTACCATTCCCCATTCCCACCACTCCCCATTCCCCACCACTCCCCACTCCACACCACTCCCCATTCCACATCACTCCCCATTCCACACCACTCCCCATTCTCCACCACTCCCGATTCCACACCACTCTCTATCCTCCACCACTTCATTCCCACACCACTTAATTCCCCACCACTCACCATTCCCACCATTCCCCATCTCTGCCACTCCCCATTCTCAACCAGCGCACCAGTTTGTCGCATCGACTAGTTTGGCTAAAATTTCATGTCTCGTTTGTCATTCTTTAAAAATAATCCCAACCATTTCATCCAGGCAGAGTCGATGACTGGAAGTGAAGAGCATCGACTGGGAATATACGGTTACCGAGACGCTCTGATGGTAAGTGACATGTAGAGGTTCAAATCCAAGAGCTGATTGAGGTTTGTTTCTCTCGTAATGCCACTCAGAAGCGTACGTCTGATCACCTTCGCCTTAAATGTTGGGACGTAATTAGCTAGGCCCAGATAATGAAGTTCCTGATAGGCAATAACAGATGAAGCAGTCGACTCAGATACTTGATTCCATCTTTGTTTTTCTTGTTAAAGAAAAAATTTAATATACTTACCCAGATCTGTTATTTTTATGCAGTAATTGGTGTAATCATAAACTCAATACAGTAATACACTGTCTCATTCTTGCTACTTCCATACGATTTTATTTCGCGTAGGAGAAATATTTCGAGTTAGGGATTCAGATATATAGTACTCTAGCTTTTACGTTACTTTCACTTCAAAAGGTCTTCGAGATTAATAAAATTGTCCATTTTTTTTTTTTTAATGCAAGGAAGAAGGAAGGTACCAGTGCTAAGCCAGAAGACTACAACATCAGATTCAGGGGATTAACCGCTTGAGTTACAATGATACACCTTTGTCAAGTAATCCTCCATACATTCTTTCAGTAGCTAGAAACACAACATGTGTAAAGGAATTATTGATCGGGACTGTAGCTTTGCTGCATGGGACATCGGGGTGTTATGTGTGATGTAGGAAGAGCGCTCACACACACACACACACACACACACACACACACACACACACACACACACACACACACACACACACACACACACACACACACACACACACACACACACACACACACACACACACGTGTGTGTTGTCCTCAAGAACTGTGCTTCTGTGCTTACACCCTGCCTAGGTAAACTCTTTCGACTTTGTCTTTCAACTTGTACATCTCCTTCTTGCTGGAAGTTTGCTTTCATTCACCCAGTCCCAAAGAAGGGTGACCATTCCCAGCCTTCTTACTATCGTCCAGTTGCTTTAACATCCTGTGTCTCAAAAGTTTTCGAGGCTATTCTTAGCAGAAAAAATTTAAAGCATCTTTCCTGCCACAACATTCTTTCTGATCGTCAGTATGGGTTCCGTCAGAGACGCTCCACTGGTGATGTCACCTACCTTTCAGACTCCTGGTCATCCTCCTTTCGGGACTTTGGCGAAAGCTTTCCCATTGCACTGGACATCTCAAAAACTTTCGATCGAGTCTGGCATAAATCTTTAATTTCTAAACTGCCCTCTTACGGTTTCTTTTCTTCTATCTGTGCCTTCATCTCTAGCTTCCTTTCTGGTCGTTCTATAGCCGCTGTTGTAGACAGCCATCGTGCTTCTCCTAGATCTATCAACAGTGGTGTTCCTCAGGGCTCTGTCCTATCACCAGCTCTCTTCCTTTTATTCATCAGTGAGCTTCTAAGCTGTACATCTAACCCTATCCACTCGTACGCTGATGATTCCGCCATTAACCTTTCCATTCGGTTCCCACAACGACCATCTCAGCAGTTACTTCAACAAACAAGGGATGAGGCTATGGCAAACCTAATGTCTGACTTGGCTCGTATCTCTGACTGGGGTAAAAATAATCTTGTTGTTTTAAATGTATCAAAAACTCAGTTTTTACACGTATCAACCCAACACAATCTTCCACAGGTGTACCCACTAATGTTTAATAATATTCAGCTCAATCCCGCATCATCCTTGAACATGCATGGGGTTTCATTCACTCAGGACTTATCTTGGAAAGATCATATTGCATCTCTTGTAAAGTCTGCTTCCAAGAGATTAGGTGTGCTAAGCCGACTTCGTGCCTACTTTACCCCTGCACAGTTGTTGACTTTATACACGGGTTTTATTCGCCCTTGTTTAGAGTACAACTCTCATGTGTGGGGAGGTTCCTCACATTCAGTTCTTCTCAATAGGGTGGAGTCAAAGGCATTTCGTTTCATTAACTCTCCTCCTCTTACTGGCTCCCTTCAACATCTGTCTCTTCGCCGCACTGTTGTCTCTTTATCTCTTTTCTGTCGCTACTTCAATGGTCACTGCTCCTCTGAACTGTCTGCTTGCTTTCCTCCACCTCTACGACGGGTGCGTATAACAACAAACTCATCCCTTTTCTGTCCAACTCTCTAATGCAAGAGTTAACCGTTACTCCTAGTCCTTCATTAATGCAACAGGTCAGCTCTGGAACTGTCTCCATCTGTCTGTATTTCCTACTTCCTATGATCTCCAGTCTTTCAAATGCAGTGTTTCCAGGCATCTCGAAATGAACGGATCTTGAATTTGGCTTTCATTTGCACTGTTTTTTTTTTTTTTTCTTGGAATGAAGTGTTTTGCAGGCTCAGCCTTTGGTTCCTTCTTCCTCACACACACACACACACACACACACACACACACACACACACACACACACACACACCGGCAGAATTATTCGTGTATATATGGTGCTGGATATAATGTTGTAGGTTTTGATAATGACTACGGTTGCTATTTTCACCTTATAACACAGTAATGGCCTTTGTTGCTATTGTATTAAGAACAGTTTCCCTTTGTGTCCTACAGGTACGTGGAGATGTTGTTGCTTCCCAGTGCCAGCTGTGTTGGTGTGTGTGGGTATTGCTATGTCTGGCTAAGGTAAGTTGATTTTTCTTGTTATTTGTGGTATCTTGCCCACTGGACTAAGACGCTGTGTATCGATGTTCATTGGATCACCTGATGCCAAGCTTTAGAGGATGAATTTACGCTGAACCCTTACAGCTGCAGTTCGTGAGTTCAGCCACTTTTCCATTTATCATGCCACCACTTGGGTACCGCATGCCTGCCATATTTATTGAAGATGGTTGATGTTTTATAATGCAGTTTATTGAAAACAACAAGGATGTGTTGATGGCAAATCGATAGGGTTATGGAAGATTACTGAAAGCATCAACAACGCAGATTATATCCATGCAAAATATCATCATCACACATTGGGATTCTAAGCTGAATGTGAGGGAGTTGTGAATGAATCTGATGTGAATGGGAGTGGGTTGGTGGTGGGTGAGTGGGTGGGTGGGGTTAGTGAGGGGATGGAGTGAGTGGGAGGGTGGGATGAATGAGGTGATGTGAATGAGACGGTATAGCGAGTGAGATGGTGGAGTGAGTGGGTTGGGTGAGTCGGGTGGTGGAGTGAGTCTAAAGCTGGGGTGAGTAAGGACGAATGAGAGGACGTGAAGGCTGGTACAGAGGGAGTTTGAATGAGAGGGAGGGGATTAGGGAGTGCGAGGGATGGGGTTGGAAATGTTACCCAGAATATGTACACTTAAATTCACACGGACGTGAACTCGCACAACAATGGAAAAGTAAAACTATCTATCTATCTATCTATTGCCAGACGACATAATCCCATAAGGGGTGGCCACTTGACTTTGAGTTACTGGTTTTACGGGGAGGGACACTAACCCTCCACCAACTCACTTGTTGACACGTAGGGAGCACGTATGGGTTGGTTATATGGTTACCACCCAGCGTTGTAAAATGTTTCTTGGCTTACAGGAAACCATTTGGCTTGTCACTGAATGTAGAGCCACCTGTAAAGGAAAGAAGAGCAATAAGAAGTGACAGGAAAGATGGGAGATATAGGAAGAGAGGAGGGCAGGCACAGAAAAAGAATGATAAAGGCTAAGGAAGAAGTAGGCAGCACTACATCAAGTGAGTGGATGATGGTCGCCACCACCTACCACCAAAAGGTAAAACAATACTTGTAATATTTTGCTTTTGTAAATCCCGTGTTCCTCTCCCCCAGAGTCACGTTGTATGAGCACTCCGGTCTTCACCTCTCTTGCTATTAGTTGTTGCCTGTAAAACCTATTGGGTAGAGAGAGAATCAAGGGTAGTCCTGTCAAATGGACGATATTAATACAGAAAAAATGTAGTGAGTAATAATAATGTTGGTTCTTTTAAGGGATATATTTCAGGTTGGCACGAAAGAAAAATATCAAAGAACCTTTCACAAGAAAACCGACAAATGAAAAGAAAGAAATGGTCTGTTTAGTATGATCTACTTTGGAAAAGCTACTGGTTATTAATTAATGACAACGGTAACCTTTGGCCAATCATTTTACCGCATGTTTCTCACTAATTAAGGATGAATAATATATACTTATTTCAATGGAATATAAATGAACTTTGCAAGGATCTCTCTCTCTCTCTCTCTCATAACATTTCTGCCTCTTCATCTTCTCAGACCCTCATATTTTTTCACAAACTTCAAACTTTTCTTTGATAATGTCGAAACCTTACCGAGACTATTAAAATTACATTAACAGAAGTAATTTGGTAGGCTTTCCATCATCATGTTCGTCTTCGTCGTCCTTATTCTAACCTAATCCGCAGTATTTTATTTTTGTGGGTGGGATCCAGAAATACGAAAAAAAGTACAATCAAAACGAGAAGGTATCAAGGTAGTGGAATTTGGAATGGGCCAGACATAGTACATGCATTTATTACTGTGGTTACAGGAAGGGGAAGGTGGAAGGGAGGAGATGAAAAAGGAAAGGGTAGAAGGCGGAATAGGTAGAAGTGGAGGGAGAAGGTGTAAGTGAGGAGGTGGAAACGGAGGAAAAAGGTGGAAAGAGAGAGAGAGAGAGAGAGAGTGCACACGTGTGTGTGTGTGTGTGTGTGTGCTTAATGTATTGTATTTAGATTACCTCCTAACCGGGTAACACCGTTCGCGGCCAATTCCTTCCTATTGTACGCTTTTCCAATATACTCTTATTAACTGTGTCTCATTATACACTGCACCACCCGACCCTTCCCCCTTCCCCTCCCCTCTCTCTCACTGTCCCCTCCCCCCTCCCCTCTTCTTCCTCTCCCTCAGACTCCCTTACCATCGCTCCCAAATATTCCCTCCTCCTCCCTTTCCCCACTCCTTCCTTCTCACTCCTCCGACGCCGTCCCACTCCCTCCATTACATTTCATTCCCTTTTCTCCCTCCCCAACCCTTCATCACAATTTCATCCTCCCCATACATGGCCTCCCCTCTCCTCCATAAACTTTTTTCTGTCTTCTCCTTCTGTTACACCTCTTCCCCCCCCTTTCTCTCACAGCCACTTCCCTTTGTCATCACACTCCAATCCTAATTCCTGCACACACTTGTGAGGTGGTTTGGTCATGTGGAGAGGATGGAGAGAGAGAGACTGACGAGGAGAGTGTATGTGAGTGAGGTGGAGGGGAAGGGAGGGAGGGGGAGGCCAAGGATGAGATGGAGGGATGGTGTGGAGAGGTATATGAGGGAGGCGGGGTGAGCTGGGAGCAGGGAGCGAAATGGCGGGGGACAGGGTGACGTGGAGGCGATTTGTTTGTGGGCACCCCGTATGGGATTAAGGCGTCTGGCAATAGATAGACAGACTTGTCTCATCGCCCTTTCCGCCCTTTCCGCCCTCCACCATACTGTTTCCATCAGCCCCTCACACTCCTTTCTTCCTCACCTTTCCTTCTTACATTTTCCATCTATCATTTTTAGGTCCTCCGCGTCTCCTTTACTTCCCACCTTTTCATTACTCACCCCCTTCAAGTTCGTCGTCTTCACTGTTGTTACCGTCGTCTTAGTTGCTAGTAATGTATTTGGTTCCGTCTGACTGTGTGTTTGTCTACCCGTCTTTTCTATCTTTTACTTCAGAAATGCTAGACCTAGAAACCTATTTTTTGTAAGTAGGTTGCTATTGACCATACCTGTCTGACACTGGATTATGAAACATGGATCAGAGGTTAAGGTCATTGGCGTGGAAAGAACTCTACCCTAAGTGAGGTAAACATTATGCATTATGTCAACACCGTTCTTTTTATATCACAACATACTGGCGAGTCCCAGGCTGCTTTATTCAGTTGAGGAAAGACGTCTTCGGGCTGAAGGGTCAGACAGGTACAAAATGCGACAGTCACAATAAATCCATTGAATCTGAACGCGTCTCGTTCATTATATATCAGTTAGCTATAAATTATTTCATTCTACCTGGGAAAAACTTCCTTGGTTTGAACGAGTTAGAGACAGTCTCAGTTAGTCATTTCCACCATCATCCTAACCTGCTTCCTGCTTTAACATTCACTGTTGTGTAAACTGGTGTTAAGAACTACTTGCGTTAGAATGAATATACTGGCAGATAGGAAAGAGGCAGCTGGAAAAAAAAAGAAAAAAAAAAAGGAGAAATTAAGAGGCTGGTGAAACGAGAAATTGAAGAAGTTCGAGACAAAAAATAAGAACACAGATTTTATATTGGATGTGGCGGATGTGTCAGTAAATGATGAAGTTGTTACAGTAAAAGTGGAAGAAGTTACGATATTGATGAAACGAGAAGTGACTGATGAGTAAAATCTGATATAAACATAGGCAACGCTACGCTGTTGCAACCCTTCATCTGACCAAGCACACCCCCTCACCTCCCTGCACACCTAACTAAGCGCATTACGGCCCTCAACCCCCCCCCCCCCGCCCTTTGTATAACACAGAGACATTAAAACATAATAAAATCAGTGGTATGGCATAGGGAAGTGCGATACGAAATAAAAAAAAACGCCACCATCATCACTATCACCATAATCAACACAACGAAGGCCTTACTGGCCTTGATTACCACCACCATCACCACCACGATCATCACTGCCACCGCCATCATCATTATCAGCACCACATTCATCACTACCACCATCATCATCACTGCTACCACCACCACCACTATTCACTGCCACCACCATCATCATAATCACCACCATCATCATCACTACCACCACCATCATCATCAACGCTACGCTGTTGCAATTCTCCACCTAACCACGCACATTACCCCCCCCCACCGCTGTGCACCCCTAACCAACCGCATAACGGACCTCCCCTCCCCCTTCTGTGTAACACAAAGACAGCAGGTCGCATTGAAATCTCTGATTTTTTTTTTTTTTACTTTTTCACTATTTTTAAAGAAAACTACTTAAGGCTTAGCATTCTGTCTATGAAAAGGCACCAGTTCACTATAAGTCACATAACTTTGTGAAATTTCATGACTCAGTAGTGGATACTCTTTGATTTATGGCTTGAGATTACCTGCTCAGGTCACGTTGAAATCTCTGATCATTTTTTTTCTTCAAACAAACTACCTAAGACACAGCATTCTGACCATCAAATAGCACCAGTTCACTCTAAGAAACATAACTGTATGAAATTTCATGACGCAATAGTTCATACTTTCTGATAATTGTTCCGAAAACGAAATCTCTACGCCCGGCCAGCTGCCCAGCCACCCAGCTCTACACATGGACACCAGTGATAACAGTACCCTCCTTTGACTTCGTCAGATGGAGGTAAAAAAAAAAAAAATAGACAGAACGTGTGTATTAAGATGGAGAAGGAGTTTATGGAAGGATTAATGGATATTGTTCTTAACTGCTGCATGTACTCATTCAGAGGTCCTCTTCAAGCTGAGTCACAAAGACTTCATCCTAGTGAAAGAGTTAAGGCCACAGATTTAATGGGGTACAGAGCTAAAAAGTGAAGGCGTATAAAGACAGTGGACACGAGACGCAGAAGGTGCAGAAGGCAATAGTGTGCTGAAGCGAAGAAAAAAATGGTTGACAGTAAAGGTGAAAGAAGTTAAAGAAGTGTTCAAGCAAGAAATGGAAGACGCCTGAAGGTTCAGATGAAAACATAGTGTGGTGCGAAGTGATGGCTTTAGCGAAATCAATAATACTGAGATACTGACACAATAAGGGAATATATTGTTGTATTTCAACTGGGTTTCCTGAGGGAAAAGAAATGGTGAAATTTACGATTTCTAGAGTATAGGGACAAAAGAGAGACAAACGAAGTACATCTTGTATTGATAGTGGGAGCACAGGAAAGCTAAACATATGGGAGAGTATAAGGAATGGGGATCCAAAATAAATGAAACTTAGTGGAAACTTGTGGGAGTCTATAATGGAGAGGGAAAGAAAAACCAAACAAAATTTTGAGTGTTTCTAAAATATGGAAATAAGTGGATATCAAGGAATGAAACGTGACGTTGTATAGCAAAATGGGCTCATACAGGGGCCAGAGAGAAATAAAAATGTGGAGATCAAGTTAGCTCAGACAGAAAGACACTTCCAAGGAATTCTAAACCCTGGGGACATGGAAACCAAAAAGAAATTAAACAAATAAGGACCTGTAATTACTGTGGACACCCAGGTACAGGCATTCGCAGGAATGAACTTTGTCGATGATGAAACCAGAGGAAAATGTAACACAAGCACCAAAATGAATGAAACCTACGGGGAGCAGTAATCTGTGTTAGGGCATTGTTTAAGCCAAAGAGGACTGTGAACCCATCGGGAGGGGGCAGGGGAACTGAAGAGTCAGCGAAGGGAGTAAGAGTCAAAGCAGCTGAAACAAAGACAGAATGGAACAGATCCCCGGGGAGGCGTGGTGAAAGACAGTGAATGATGTGTGGAAAGAAGAGAGGAGGAGGGTAGGAGAGGGCAGAAAAATGAGGCGTAAAAGAGTAGAGGCAGAGAGAGAGAGAGAGAGAGAGTGTGTGTGTGTGTGTGTGTGTGTGTGTGTGTGTGTGTGTGTGTGTGTGTGTGTTTACACAGATACACACAGAACACACATGAATGGATTAAAGGTCTTCCGGTGCGCCGTTATAGAATTTTTAATAATGGGAAAAAAGAGCATTATTAAGGAGGAACAAAGTAATTAATTGCATTGAACGTGTCTGGTATTACAGTATTAAATGTATGCATATAGGATTTCGGCTCCACACACCAGCCTCCTTAACTGTTATCCACACATGTTCTCTGCACCTACTCCCACACCTGCTTATTTCTGCACCGTATATCGACATATCTGGCAGTAATTCCCCATAGTTTGATAGCCAGATACATAGATAAGTGAACTATTGTCAGTTCTTTCACCAGTGTTTCAGGAATAGGTGGACAGATAGATAGACAGATTAAGATAGATATAAACAGAGATGCATAGACATAGATGACTTATCAGGTTTATTACCGAGTAGTTAGTTATGAATTCCTTTAATACTGAGTACATAGTTATGAGTTTCTTTAATACCGAGTGCTTAGAGTTCCTTTAATACCGAGTAGATAGTTATGAGTTCCTTTAATACTGAGTACATAGTTATGAGTTCCTTTAATACTGAGTACTTAGAGTTCCTTAAGTACCGAGTAGTTATGAGTTCCTTTAATACCGAGTACATAGTTATGAGTTCCTTTAATACCGAGTACTTAGAGTTCCTTTAATATCGAGTAGTTAGTTATGAGTTTCTTTAATACAGAGTAGTTAGTTATGAGTCCCTTTAATACAGAGTAGTTAGTTATGAGTCCCTTTAATACAGAGTAGTTAGTTATGAGTCCCTTTAATACAGAGTAGTTAGTTATGAGTCCCTTTAATACAGAATAGTTAGTTATGAGTTCCTTTTGTCGAAGTCTTCTTCGAGGCCTCCCCACACAGGATGTGGCGTATAGTAGCAAATTGATCGCTAGGTTGATAGACAAATACTGTAGATGAATTTCGTCCGGTTATTTCCTAACATGTCAAGAGATAAGCTGGATGAGAAGCACCACATACCCAACCACTAATTGACTTTGTCCGGTATTGCCAGTGACCACAGACACACACGCCACAATACCTAGTCCATGGGGGGGGGGGAGAGGGGGAGAGGAGTTGTGGGAAGAAGAAGGAGACGTAGACCGAGAACGAGTTGGGAGGAGGGGGTGGTGGAGTCTATAGGAAGTGTGGAGGTGGTCGTAGTGGCTGTCAATGACAAATGCCTTGAAATAATGTGGTGATGTGGATAATTATGAATGTATGCTATGGTTATGGGTGTATAAAGAAGTAACAGAGAAGAAGCAGAAAGCCTAGACTGAGAAAGAAATAGGACCAAGTGAAGGTGCAGAAAGAGAATAAAGGAAGGTGATTGTGTGTCATGGGAGGAGAGATCAATATACAGTAGGGGTAACAGTGTCTAGAGGTCGTTTGGTGGAGGCCACCTTCCGCAGGGTGCAAAATCTGATAGTGTATAGATAGAATGTATTTATTACATTTCTTTAGTATATTGCCAGCGAAGAGCGTTAGTGTCTCTGGATATAGATTTAACACTTCGTTACCTGAGACGAAGCAATTATCGTAGGTGTCACAAACCTTCACATATCACCACTCCAGCGCAAATTCTCATTATCCATTTTCATTACATACTAGAATTATGTCACCCAGAACTAGTGTAATGTATTAGTGGGTATACTATTAGGTGTTAAAATATTTGGAGTTACTATCTAGTAATAAAGAATTATGTTTAATAGTGTTTTAATCATTGATGTGTGACAGTTACGTTTGTAGAAAAAGTTGGGAAATGCTTGAGTTGTTCAGTGAACTGGCACAGGATGGTGATGATGATGATGATGATAATGATGATGATGATGATATGTAGTCGTCATCGAAGATACGGTGCCAGTCGAATAGATTTAACCGATAGTTTTTTATCCAGGTAATTTAACTGAGGCAGGCTTTAACTGTTCATTACTGCATGGGAGCTGAATACACTGAAATGTAGGATGGGTCAACAAATAGAAATAGTGATGGAAGCAGAGATAGAAATATATTAGTAACCCGTAATGGTTCATCAGTTTTAGTCTTACCGTAAAGGACAAACCAAAATAGGTCGTTGTTCACAGCCACTTAATGGCGTGAAATCCCTCCCGGTAATGTGAAATATGGAGAACAAATTATATGCATATTTCAGTGTAATGCAAAGACACAGAGGCTTTATCCCCTTGTCCCTTTCTTTGAACCCTTGCACTTAGCTTCCTCGTTACCAAGAGATTCATTAGAGGTGGAAACTTTTCGAACGGAAGTTGCACATAATCATCATTAATCGCTTCCCTGCTAGAGATTGCTCCTTAGTCCAATAATACAGTCAGGAAGTAGCAAGAATAAACTAAACTTATATATTTCGGTGGAGGACTTAATGTGTTACATATTAGAATGCAATATGTAGTCACTGGAATACAACTTAAGTTCAGTATACCAGATCCCTTCGCCCAGCACATCAAAATTTATAGCACAGCAAGAGACACGGAAGTATCCAAAATATGTTGTCAAAATTATAAGAAATATGGTTATTTTTTTCCACTAATGATTGGGTGAAATACTTGATGAGGTTAAAAATTAGTCAAAGGAAAAAACAAAGTGTTGGGTATAAAGGGGATTCAGAGAGAGAGAAGATATATACACAGAGTCTGTGAGCTTGCAAATAGGAAATGTGCGATAATGGATGGACATTTAGATAAATAGGTAGACAGAACAGACAAATTGATGGACACATATATATATATATATATATATATATATATATATATATATATATATATATATATATATATATATATACAGTATATATATATATATATATATATATATATATATATATATATATATAGATAGATAGATAGATAGATAGATAGATATATCTTCTCCTTTCGGCTCTCTCCTTAGGGGTCGCCACAGCGGATCACCCGTCTCCATCTTACTCTGTCTTCTGCATCTTCTTCTCTTACACCTACCACCCGCATGTCCTCCTTCACTACATCCATAAACCTTCTCTTTGGCCTTCCTCTCTTTCTCCTGCCTGGTAACTCCATTTCCAGCATCCTCCTCCCAGACATACTCCTCATCCCTCCTCCGCACATGTCCAAACCATCTCAGTCTCGCCTCTCTAGCTTTGTCCCCAAACTGACTTACGTGTGCTGTCCCTCTTATATGTTCATTTCTAATTTTGTCCAACCTCGTCACTCCTAGTGAAAAAAGCAACATCTTCAGTTCTGCTACCTCCAACTGCGCCTCCTGTCTTTTTGTCAGTGGTACTGTTTCCATTCACGTACAACATGTAACTGGCCTTACGACCAATCTTATAAACTTTCCCTTTCATTTCTGCAGAGAACCCTTCTGTCACAGATCACTCCTGTCACCTTTCTCCACCCACTCCACATCCCGCCTGCACTCTCTTTTTTACCTCTCTACCACACTCTCCAGGTTACCACACTTCTGTACAGTTGAGCCCCAAGTATTTGAATTCATCTACCTTTGCCACCTCTACACCTTGCAGCCCTCCCACAGTTTCCCCTGTCATGTCTCTCATTTACACACACATGTACTGAGTCTTGCTTCTGCTTACTCCCCATTCCCCTTCTCTCCAGTGCATATCTCTATCTCTCGAGCTCTGCCTCAGCTTCCTCCCAGCTCTCACTACACATCCCACCAATGTCGTCCCAACAAACATCATTGTCCATGGAGGCACTCCTGTTTAATCTCATCTGTCAATCTGTCCATCACCATTGCAAACAAGAAGGGACTCAAAGTCGATCCTTGATGCAATCCCACCTCCACCTTGAAACCCTCAGTCAATCCTACTGCACATCTCACTGCTGTTCACTATCGTCGTACATGTCCTTCACCGACCTCACGTACTTCTCTGCCACTCCTGACTTTCTCATACAGTACCACAGTTCCTCTCTCGGTACCCTATCATAAGCCTTCTCCAAGTCTATAAACAAACAATGCAACTCCTTCTGGCCTTCTCTGTACTTCTCCATCACCATTCTCAAAGCAAATATGGTGTCTATAGTACTTCTCCCTGACATGAAACCAAATTGCTACTCGCAGATCCTCACTTCTCTCCTCAGCCTAGCTTCCACCACTCTTTCCTATATCTTCATTGCATGACTGATCAGCTTTATACCTCTGTAGTTGCTGCAGCATTGCACATCACCCTTGTTCTTGAAAATCGGAACTAGAATACTGTTTCTCCACTCCTCTGGCATCCTCTCACCCTCCAGGATTTTGTTAAACAATATATATATATATATATATATATATATATATATATATATATATATATATATATATATATATATATATATAAAATTTGGTTTTACGCCCAGTATCCCCAGAAGGGTTAAGGCGATACTCTGGGTAGAGGACTTTTGGGTTGGAGCGTGTAGCATTTTATGACCGGATGCCCTTCCTGATGTCTACCAATGACCACTTAGGTGGATTCGATCCTCCGACCCTTCGGTCAGAGCGGAGAGCTCTGACACACTGAGACACGGCTGAATTATATATATATATATATATATATATATGTATATACTGTATATATATATATATATATATATATATATATATAGTTGTATATATATATATATATATATATATATATATATATATATATATATATATATATATATATATATATATATATATATATATATATATATATATATATATATATATATATATATATAAAATCATCACCATCATCATCATCATCCGGACCTCCTTTCCCACCCAAGGGCAGGGTGAGGAGTTACCAATGTCAAACCAGCACAAACCTCTCCAATCCAAATAGGCCACACTTCCATTCACTCGTCATTCAGGCCCCAGGAATCCCGGCTCTACCAGATACGCCAAAAACATTCACCACATTCTGCAGCTTTACACAGCGTATCGGCAGATCCAATCCGGAAGCTGCCATGCTCACAAGGGGTGCCAAAATCCCTGATCATGCACTCCTCCTCACAACATTCATCCAGCCAGCTCTATCTCTTGTGAGTTCCCTAGCCTCACCGACTTCCAAACCTCTCTTCCTCACACGCTTATCCACCATATCTCTCCACCTTCTTCTTGGCTTACCTCGCCTCCTCCCTCTTTCAAATTCGCTCTGATATACCTTTTTCACCACTCTATTTTTATCCATTCTCTCCACATGACCATACCATCTCAGTACACTCTCTTCGATTCTGGTGTCCACCGACTTCCTCACTCCACATCTTTCATGAATCACATTAATTCGTATCCTATCCACCCTCTGTATTCCACTTACATTCCTCCGGCAGTCGCATCTCCACTGCTCTTACTCTTGACTTCTCATTTTCATGCCACACCCTTAGTCTCACACCCATATGTTAGAGTTGGCACTAACACTCCCTCATGTAAGCATCGTGCAGCGGCGCCCAACACTCAAGCCCCTGTTTCTTATCATGGCCTTCATTGCACCTGTACTTTTCTTCCATGTGTCACTCTACTTTCCAACTTCTTTTGCACATTTTCCTCTCTTTTCTATCACTGTACCCAAGTATTTGAACTCTCTCACCAATTCCAGTCTCTCTCCATTCACTGTGACATCACATTGGGAATCATCTTCTTTCTCAGTAACCATCGCTTTACTCTTCTCTACATTTATTCTCAAGGCACGACGCTCACAGACATCAGCAAAACTCTGCACTAGCCTTCCTGATTCTTGTCCAGTACTTGCAAACAGTACTGCATCATCAGCATACAACAAATTTGAGATATTCCATCCAGCACCGTTACCATTACCAACGCCATCCCTCTCTCCATTAATTGTGTTTTACTTTTTACTTCTCTCATCACCCCATCCAACCAAGGGGATGTCACACAACCTTGTCGCACGCCCACACCAGTCGTGAACCATTCGCCAGATGCCCTTTAGCAGCACATAACCATACCATCCGCCAAAACTCCTGACAGCACCTAACAGCTTACGACCTACCACATACATGCGCAAAACTTTCCACAATCCCTCTCTGTCTACTTTGTCGTGGCATGCTTTTTCCAGATCCATGAATGCCATAAGACACCTCATGGTCCTTCTCACAAGCCTTCTCTGCTACCTGTCTCACTGCAAATACTTGATCCACACATCCTCTGCCACTCCTAAAGCCACCCTGTTCATCACTCACTAGGACTTCTGATATCTCTCTTACTTTCTACATAATAATTCTTCCGCCATCCCTACACCACACTCAATAAAAGTATGCCACGATAATTCTTGCACTCCACTTCGCTCACCTTTATTTTTGTACAAGGCTACAATCACAGCCTTTTTCACTCTGCAGGCTCAGTTTCGCACTCATCCCTTGCCTTCTTACATATCTCCAACAAGCACTTCGTTCCACTCTGTCCACTACACTTAAGCATCTCGGCATACACCTCGCTCAACCCCGATTGCTTTCCCATTTTCCAGCTGTTTTCACAGCGCTCTTCACCATAATACGAGTGTCCCGTCTTCTGGTACTGCATTCCTTCTCTGCACACCCCCAAAACCAATCATGTTTACAGTCGCTCTTCTCTCTCTATTCCCATTCATCAGGCTTTCAAAATACTCTTTCCATCCTGATCCGCTTACTTCATCTTCATGGGTCAGTAACCTACCACCTGCATCCTTCACACCATTACGACTTTCACCTACACTTTCACTTCTACATTTCCGCACCTCTTTCCAGAATAACTTCCTATTTTCAGAGTAGTTCGCATTCATTTTTCTTCCCAGATCATCATTTACCTCC
>NC_137024.1:17131107-17194065 GCF_032717465.1 Coenobita brevimanus | reverse complement strand
TGGGGTGAGTTTGCATCTATTGAAAACGAGTGTGTTGGAGCGAAAAGGAGAACTATAGTGCACATAAGTGTAGCGGTGAGAGTATACGTGTGAGTGAAGAGGAAAGACATCTGAGAGCCAGAGAAGGGAGGAAAGAAAAAAAAATTAATAATAATAATAATTATGACTTCATAAAATAGAAAATAATGGAGAAATGAATTGAGGGAGAGCGTGGGGTTGGAACGTGAGACAGGAATAATGAAGATGAGGCTTGGAAGTGAGATGGTGCGGGAAGCTTTAGTAGTCCGAGGAAAAAAGAAAGACAAAGAGAGAGTAAGATGTATCTGACAGAGAGAGAGAGAGAGAGAGAGATGAGAGAGAGGGGGAGGAGAAGGAGGAGGAGGAGGAGAAGGAGGAGGAGGAAAAGTTGGGCAGACAGCGGACGTTTGAAGTGGAGAATGAGTTATGAGGAAGGGAGAAAAGGACAGTGAATTTCGCCATGTACTTCATCACGTTTCTTTAAAAAGGAATTGCATCTCCTATCTAGTTACCTGGTTTTCATTGCCGCGAACCAGAACATCTCTACTTAATTGTATATATTCGACAGATTCAACGCACTTCATCATGTAGTTTTCTGGAAGGATTTGATTTTTTTTTTCATATTTGTCTTAACCAATTGAAAATGATGATGTGTTGTTTGTTTTATCCTTGTTTCCATGAAACTGTTTATCAGCTAAGTTAATTTTCTTAATGAAACACTGCAGAGGAATTGCAAAGGCCAAATTGTAGGACTGTAAATTGTGAAGCGGTATCTGCCAGAAACCTTTATATAAATCTATCTTTTGAAAAGTACCTGGAAGAAGATAATTTAACAATGATATCGTCAATAAAAACATGATTTCAGCGTCAAGCTGTGTTATCTTAATTCAGTTTTTCTCGTCCCTACATTTTGTGACATAACACCCTTCTTTTTGGCTACAACAATTGGACTGCTGTATGGAGAGTCCGACCTCTCTATGATCCCATTTTTCTCCATCTGGTCTGTCTGCTTAGCTACAGCATTTTGTAAACTGTTTGGTACGGAATATAGTATAAATCTGACAGGCTTGTGATACATTAGGACTGTCTCATGAGCAGTAACATTAGTAACTCATGGAGTATTTGAGAATACTTTGGAATAATGACTTAACAGTCCACGTGCCTCTTCCTTCTCAGTAAGTGATAGCTGATTTGACAGGGTCACGTCAAACCAAGCCCGCTCCCGTGTGCTCCTGTTTACTTCTTCCATCCTCATCTTCTCCTAGTGTTCCAAACTGTCCTCCTTCCATATACTTGTGTCTATCCTTCCATCTCACTTTCTCCTGCCATTCCAAACTGTCCTTCCCCATGTCCTCCTTTATATCCCTTCCATCTCCACTCCGTGTCCCTGCCCTCTGTCGCTGTAACTTTAATAGAACTCAGTTAATATAGCAGTATAGCAGTACCCGATTTACATATGCATCCAACTGTCCTCGCATCTCCATTTGCCACTAATACGCAGGGTGGGAGGGATCCAGAACCAGGAAGAGGAAGTCAAGTAAGTAGGAAAGATACCTTCTGAATGCCCAGTGAAATGGGCCATTCACCCGTCCAATCATTATTCAGGTTTTGAGAATTCCTGACCCCACCTCCCAGGTCTAACATTCCTCTCACAAAGAAAATATTGCCGCTTCATAATGGCTGTGGGACAGAGATCATTCAAATTCTGACTACTTGATAAATAAGGTGGTTCTATTTTATTAACTTTTTTTTTCATATACATTTGCATGCACACTTTGCGTGTCCAGTGAAATTAATTATCATTGCAATTCTCTTTAAGCAATTGTTTTCATGATATCCATCTGTATCAGCTTGACCTTCCACCCTGCTTGCTGCCTTCCAACAGCTGTACTCATACACGAATATATATCGCAGGCACCCATGTAACAAACCTCTTTATATCCCTTGTCTCAGAACGACCAAAACCACCTCATTAAGAAGAAAATAAACAAAATAGTAGACATGTTTTTGACAGTGCTTTAGAAATGTTAGTAAAGTATTGAAACAGAAATTAAAGAAAGGGGAAATTAAAATAAAAGGAAAGAGTAGAAAGGGCCTTAATATTTGGCATGGAACTGGGACTGTGTGTGTTCGTCGTCATTTTTTAGTGTGTTAGTAAAGTAAATAAACTTTGTCTATATTATTTAGCTCTGTCCTGCACCAGACCATGACACTCACAGTAACACCAGCTGTCTGCAGTTTGGGAGCCGGGTGAGGGGGGAGAGGGGTGGGAAGGGGTGAAAGAGGGGAGGTAAAAGACTAGAAGAGGTAGGAGTAGGAATGGAGAGGATAATGGAAGTGGAGGAGTCAAAGGTGGGGGTTTGGCTATGTTAAGTTAAGGTAGGTTTGATAGGTGGGTGATGTGAAAGAATGGATGATAAAGGATTTGAATGTGTAGAGAGAAAAGCTTAGAGTGGGTGGAAATGTGGTGGATGAGGCGGTGGAATGGAAGATGGAAGACTAAGTTAGGTTACGTATGGTTAGGGTTGAAGAGATGGAAGGCAGAGGTGGAGAAAGGCGGAAGAACTGGAATTGGAGCTGGAGTGCTGTGGATATAAGAATGATGTAAGATGAGGGTAGGAGAGGGGGTAGAAGAGAGGATGGTAGGTTTGAGTGGAAGATGGAGATTGAACTAGGGTGGAGAAGGGTGCCGTGGAGGGTCGAAAGAGTGACGATAAGTGAAGTCCGGTGGAGAGCGGGACAAACGAAAAGAGAGGGAATGGAAGAAGCTAGAAAGTCTAAACACGAAAGTGGAAAGAAGGATGGAGATGGAAAGTGTGAAAGGAATACAAGAGAACTTTGCGTCATTCAAAGAACCGTGGAGTGGAAGGTGATAAAGATAATACCGGAAAGGAGTATGGAAAGAGGAGACTGTAAAGGGTCAAGGGTGGAAAAGGATGGTATGGATGATGGTGAATACACACAAAGGAGAATGGTGGTGTCAGTAATGGACAGAGAGTTAAAAGAAAGGTGGAGGAAAAGATGGTCAAAAAGTAGATATGAAATACTGAGAGTATTTGTGTGTGTGTGTGTGTGTGTGTGTGTGTGTGTGTGTGTGTGTGTGTGAGAGAGAGAGAGAGAGAGAGAGAGAGAGAGAGGGTGTATGTAATGTGTGGGTGTGGGTAGTGTCTGCATAAGACTAGTTTTGTAGGTGTGGGTAGATATGTGTAGAGGAGTTTGGGTAGTGTGTGGATGTGGTTGGGTGTGTGAATGTGGGTAGTGTGTGGATGTGGATAGTGTGTAGGAGTGGGTAATGTAGGGATATGAATAGTGTCTAGATATGGATAGTTTGGTATGGGTAATGTGTGGACCTGGGGTGTTGTCTGCCTGTGAATAGTGTGCAGTTGTGGATATTTTAGGTATGAGTACTATTTTGGTGTCACAGTAGTAATGGGTGTGTAGGTAGCACCTCGAGACACACACACACACATACACACACACACACACATACAGACAAGCACACACACACACACGGGCAAACAAGAAGTGGTACTCAGGCTGTGTTTGCTGTACGTGCTGTTATCGCCAGCTTAGGTACGTACGTCAGCGTGCCGGGAGAGGGAGACTGAAAAAAGTTGTTTTACCCATTTCCAGGGTATAGAGTCCACCCGGTAATAACATTTAAGTTGATATGATCGACATGAAAAAAAAAATAGTAATAAACTCTTACAATATTTGTTAGTAATATCCAGGTGAAATTTTCCACTTACTAATCAGGTCTGCTGTGCAAGCTTATGGACGTAGAATATTACATAAATTGTATGGTGACCTAGCATATTGATTTCTAATTCAGAAGGAAAAACCGAAAGGCTGAAGTGAATCTTTATTGTTATATCCGACTTTGAGCATCGAATAGTTTGCACGGTGCCTCTTTAGATGCTATGCAATGACGTTATCACGTGCTGTATTGCATGCCTCTGTATAAAACAGAATTTTGCGATAAAGGCGAAATTAGTGTCAACACTGTGTGTTTTTTTACTACTACCTGTTCAGTTTCCAGATGTTTATGGATGAGTTTTTACAGACCAGAGTTTGTGTTGCTTATACTTATAAAACTGACTGAAAACCAGAAAACCCGTAAAAATGTTGGAGATAAGCCATCTGTGATATATTACATGTTAATCACTGCTGCTGAGTGGGGTGTAGAGTGGAAGGATGTATCCATCACTTTGTCCGACTGTCCACCACTACTTTTGGGTTACAAGTGCTGAAAGGGCAGGCCAAAACTGTTGGAACAGATCAGGAATAGCCGACAGGCTTCACCTCCACACTGACTAACATTGATACCAGGCAGTTGGAGTATTTTATACAAAGTTTGATGAATTGACTAAAAAAAGAACTTTATGCCAACAATGTAGATTATCTCAGAGGCTTACAGGTATTAGGTAGGTGTGTTGATATAAATAAGTTCATGTAAGCCGAAACTTTCTATTGTGGTTCACTTTGTTGATATTACCGTAACCAATGCCAGACTCCAGGAAAAGCAGTTAACTATTTATTTTTGAAATTATAGGAGTGCAAGATAATAAATTAAACATTCAGCACACCCGAATGGTTACAAACTGAAGTGTGTGTTCATTATATTGCATCAATTGCATCGCCCCGCAAGAAGTAGTTATGACACTGATGGAGAGATGGACGACATACCTGTAGTCCGCCAGTTGTAAGGTGTGTCTGCTTGGAATGATGAAAGCCTGGAGGCTTGGTTACTTCCATCTTAAACAGTACATTTTATAGGATAGGACATGACCCTGACGCAACACACTCCCAACCTGTGTTGGGAAGCCTTGTGCCACATTCAGACCGTCAGTATTAGGTGTGAAGTGTGATATAAGACTTATCTAACCCCATGCCCTTAATACACGAAAAGGAGCGCCCTGTAAACCCGCATTCGCATCATCTCTAAATGGCATTACACGCCCTTATGTCACCACTTTAGTGATAACACTTTGGTTAACCCTTTACACTGAAACATTGTGTGTGTGTGTGTGTGTGTGTGTGTGTGTGTGTGTGTGTGTGTGTGTGTGTGTGTGTGTGTGTGTGTGTGTGTAAAATATAGTTCCACGTTTGTCGTTAGACTTATACATTAAAATCTTCTCGAGTCAGTATTTTTGTCTTATGTATAACAGCATGGATAATACAGTGAAACACAGTTGGGCTCAGAGGCACTACGGCAGTAGTGGCGTCGACCTCTGATGACCTGTGCACAAGTATACAGTTATTACAACCTTACTTTGTAGTGTTTGGGGAACAGGTGTCATTTACTCGTATGTTTGGCGTGGCCTTCTCTGAATCCTGCGCATAAAGTTGTGGCTTTTTTTTTTTTTTTTTTTTTTTTTTTACCATGGGCTGATCTTTGCAACTATTTGCCTAACAGCTAATTCATGCCAAATTTAATCACGCTTCACTGAAAGATGTCTTTCTGAACTTAGATACAACTGTCCGTTCATGGCAAAAATAATATAAAAAGATGTCATTTTGTACGAGTGTCTTCCTGTTTTTAAAATAATAGTCAATTAGCAACGAAAGCCTTACATAAAAGAGAAAATATACGACAATAGTTAGTTTCTTAGTTTAAAAATAATAAACTTTTGTAAAGATACCGTAATCCTCACATGAAATAACCTTAGCTCGTAAGTGATGGTAGTCCCAGCACTGGCTGTATTGACCTGCAGTATGGCCACAGTGAGTGGTGGAGAGGAAGCCAGTTAGGAGAGACAGTCCCATGGATTAACATTACGCCCCCCTCAAAAAAAAAAAAAAAAAATGTTTTTCAGAGAAAATTTTTTGAGCAAGACATAAACAGTCCAAACATGAGAAAATTGAATTGGTAACACGTCACACGGCCCCAGCACAAAGAGCAAGATTGGATCAGTCACGAGGGACCGTGGTGGTGACGGGTCTAATGGAATCGGAATACTACACAACGTACGTACGGACCTACACTCACCTATGGCCAACAACAGACAGTCCCGCATTGTTAAAACTACTTTGGAATTTAATTAACAAGTTAGGTGTTAGCTTAGGAGAGATTTTTTTGTTTAAAGAAATATAACCCTAAAAAACACCAGCCACTTAAAATCGCTCCTTAATTAAAAAAGAAAAAAATCTTTTGACATCGTTCATGAAGAAAAATAACCGTTTGCAACATGTCAGTAAAAATAAAAAATAAAAATGACTAACACCTCATGATACATACACAATTTGCCAACAAAAATCTCCCTAACATTAATGCACCATAAAAGAAACATCTCAGGACAAAAACTCAGAACAACAGCATGACAAAAAAGAAGGAAAAAAGGTGGCATGGACACCTTTTTGACAAAAACAAGAATTTTCGAAAACATGACAGACTCCCTATAATAAAACGCCCCTTGAAAAAATACTCTTTGACAGTCATACGTCTGTACAGAAATATTCGTTTTCTAGAAAACACTCAGAGAGCGCATACCTCCGCCAATGCTACTGTCATTAAAAGGAACCGGATCCGTGGATATAGGATCCTGGTCTGGATTCACCTCAAAAGTTTAATCAATTCTTTTTCTTGATCCATGGCCCACTTTTCCACAAAATTTCATTGAAATTTATTGAGAACTTCTGGGAATATTGTGCAGGATACTCCGGATCTGGATCCGTCCCCAAATTTAGTCATTTGTTCCTTGGCCACATATTTCCTCCCATAAAATTTGTCGAAATCCGCTCATAGCTTTTTGAGTAATCCTGCTAACAGATCCGTGGATATGGGATTTGCCACAAATTGAATTAATTCTTTCTTGGCCCATGGCCCACGTTTCAACAAAAATTCATTGATATTAATATAGAAGTTTTGGAGATTTTGTACAGGATACTCCGGGTCCGGATACGCCCCTAAATCAAGTCATTGCTTCCTTGGCTCATATTCCCACCACTTCCACAAAATTTCATCAAAATCCGTCCATAACTTGCACGAGTAATCCTACTAACAGATCCGTGGATATAGAATCCGGATCATCTGCAAAGTTTAATTCTTTCTTGGTCCATGGCCTACCGTCAGCAAGAGCTGAGTAACATTAATTAATTGAAAACTTATGGAGATACTGGGTGGAATACTCCGGATCTACGGGTCCGGATCTGCCCCCAAATTTAATCATTTCTTCCTTGACCCAATGGCCCACTCTTCCCACAAAATTCCTTCAAAATCCGTTTATAACTTATTGAGTAATCCTGCTAACTGACAGACAGACAGACAGCCAAACAAACAAGCAAACAAACAAACGCCGTCAAAACATAACCACCATGGCGGAGGGTAATAATAATCCCATTGATATTAGCACTAAAACAGAAACAACCCGGAAACCTTGTGTTTATTATCAGCGAGCGACACATCAACATTCATCAGGTTATTGGGTTATTCCATGACCTACCAGTGATTATCATTCTCTCTCTCTCTCTCTCTCTCTCTCTCTCTCTCTCTCTCTCTCTCATTTTTCTCCCTGGTTCTTGTTCCATCACTCGTGTTCACGCTTCATCCCGTCCCCTCTCTCATCGGCGTCTTGTATCAGTTCTGTTTTCATTATTCAATGTTCTACCCCTTCCTTGACCCTCTTCTATTTTCGCCTCCTCTCAGTCGTCTCCGGTACCCACATTTTATTATTTTACTCCCCTGTTCATTATCTGAGAGAGAGAGAGAGAGAGAGAGAGAGAGAGAGAGAGAGAGAGAGAGAGAGAGAGAGAAGAGAGTGCATGGGGGCGAGAAAAACAAAATGTTAGGGAAAGTAAGATAGCTGAAAGAACAAGAAAATGTACGAAAATGAGGAATAAAATGAAAAGTGTAAATGGTTGTATAAAGAGGCCGAAGTTCTCATTATAAGGACTTATGCATAGAGGTGGATATGGCGGGTTACACTTTTTTTATTATGTATATTATTATTTTATTTTTTCAAACTTAGTAATAGACGGAATGAAGGCTACTGTAGAGGATTTATGAAACGACACTTCGTGCGTTCGTTCCTCATGCAATGTGAAACCAAGAAACTGAAGAGCTTTAATCATGTTGGAATGAATGTATAACCCATTTTTACTTAACACTCTAGTGATAGTTTCCGTGTGTGTGTGTGTGTGTGTGTGTGAATTCATACTTCTGGATCCTTCTTGAATGGGAAATGTGGTTAGTGTTCCTCATGGTCAATGCTGATGGCTGAAGATGGCGCAGGTGTTCACAGGCGGCTCATTGATACTATGTAGTGGTGTTGTGTGTGAATGACGTTGTAGCCAAGGTTGACGCAGCTCAAGCAGTGTTCCCTAAGAAAGAAGCAGATGTGTTTACCCCACCACCACCAGACACTCACACCACATCACCACACCCACATTCATATGCCACGCTCTTTGACTTGAAACTTATGTCCTTATACAATACTACTAATACTACGCCCACAACCATTATACCAGGACCCACACCACTACACCGGACACTCATTCTTCACAGCCACACTCACCAAACCACCTCCTTTAATTTGGAATTACTGCCGCTCGAACACCACTAATATTGCACCTAACACCATCACACCATCACGAAAATACCCGCAACAACTACCCATACCACCAGGACCTCAACACCAGAGACGCACATGAAACGACCGCACTCATACCCAACTGCACTGACTTTAGAATTAATGTTGCACTAACACCACTAATACCGTATGCACACCATTACACCACCTGTCACTCCACTCCACATCACCGCTCATACTTACCCCTGGCTTAGAAGGATCTGTAGAATGTCTTCTTTAATGGTTTATATTGGACATTACTTGTTAACCCAATGACTCTTTAATATTTGTGCCTGGTATCTGTGGCGGTTTTGTACCGGAAGTACATCTATATTATTGTTAATTATGCATTGTGTCTACAGCCATGAACAAAAGTTAGCCGACATTTCTTTGCCAGCATTGTGTCCTGTCTTCCTATATTTCTCATTCATTTTTTACCACACGTGAGAATTGTCCCTTCCTTCCCACACCCTTTTGTCGATGTGCATCACAATGCTGTCCCATAAATATAGTTTATTTAACTTTATTCCATTGCCAAGGCTGGCAGAAAAGTGTCAGTAAACTTTCCACTGCATCTTTGTACATAAAAGCCAACATTTAAATATTTGTCATGATTAGTAAAAGCTAACATAAATGTTGTATACTAACAGCCATGAAAGAAATAATACAGGTATCATGAGAGCTGTTCATGTTTTTGACATTTACGTGTTCGCTCATGTTGATGCTTTCCTTACATAAAGAAAAACTGCAGTATTGTAATCATGCTTTCTAACTCATGCCTCGGGTCCGCTAATACGAAACTTTATACTTGACTGCAGACAGTTTCAGTGAGTTAAATGTAAATCTCAACCGTAAGCTCTGAAACAAAATGCTTGTTATTTTCATATCAAAACGTTGAAGTTTGTGATATTTTTTTCCAATTTTGGTTATTTATGTCTCACTAGAGAACAAAAATTGTCTGACCTCAATAAAATGAATTGGAAAGCAGTAATCGGCAATTGAAGGTTTAATGCAGATATTTAATTACCCCTTTTCTAGACACTGTAATACAACTAACAGCCAAGCCTGGGCTAGGTGTAAAGATCATATTTATATAAACAATATAGAAAAATGAAATCACAAAAACACTCACACAGGAACATGAAAAAAAATATATATATTAGCTGACACAGACAACACTCACTCAAAGCAATGCAGACCCAGCTGCTGACTTTCCCATAACGGTTAGGACATTGACTTTAGAGCCTTACTAATCCACTTCAAAGATTTGGGTCGTGACCCTAAGATTAGCACAATACGGTTTGAATCCCTTGACTTCGAGGGGTATCCACGTAATGTTGTTTTAGTCGCGTACTGGAACGTTAAGATGCCATAGGGTAGAATTAAATACATATCTGAGAAATTGGTTGTGACCTTCCCCCATCAAAATGACAGCAGGGAACTAACTACCAGCAGCTGTAAACACCTCCCTTCCGACCCTATCCTGTCAAACCACCGCCAGTCACTTAACACAAGCCGTAGTGAAGGAAGGAGAGGGGAGTTATTATGTTTGTTTATCAAGGTGACACTACCATAATGTCCTCCCAGAGGCTTCATTGACACCCCACCAACAACACTGTCAGGATTTTTACATCACTAAGTGTACCCCTTCACTGCGGCAGCCTCTTATTTTCTTAGTTTCCCAGTTTTCGATTTTTTTAAAGAGATTTTTTTTTTCAACTGGAGGAGGTTGACATTGCCTTCATTACTCTCTAGTATGTTGGATATTCCTGCCTAAGGTGAAGAGAAATTTGAATGGTGGTAGCGAAAAATGGAACAAAAATACATCCATAGTGACTGAACCAGTAATGTTCTTGTGGATCTCTTCGTGTTCCGAGTGAAGGCCTCACTGCCACAATATCTTCATGAAGCCGCCATCAGCACAACTGCAGTTACTACCATCACTTTTTTTTTTTTTTCACTCTGATGACGTATATTATTCTCTTCCAGTCTCTCAAGGCAATTTTTATTAATTTTGGTAGAGACTTTTTGAACTGAAGGAATAAGGCATATAGTCGTGGCTACTATTTATGTCACTGTGAGAGATCTACATAAGGTAGAATATAATCTGGCAGCGACACTGACGGACTGCTAAAAGACATGCTGGTGAAGTACAGTGTTGACACTATTGTCTGAGTTGTCAAGCATGCAGACATTTGGGGATTAGGATTACATGTCACTTTCTTGCAGGTGTTTTTAATCAGTGCGAATGCTATCACCGTCGGCACAATATATATATTTTTCACGGTCAGTAATTCACACACACACACACACACACACACACACACACACACACTCTCTCTCTCTCTCTCCCCCACTACACACACACGCGCACGCACGCACACTGTATACACGCACACACACACACACACACACACACACACACACACACACACACACACACACACACACACACACACCTCTCTCTCTCTCTCTGTCTCTCTCTCCCCCCCTTCACCCTTCTCAGTTTCCCCTCTGACACAGTTCTTACCAGCTAATAAACTTCCTTCCTTCCACATGTCGCTTTGGTCTCTCCACCTCATAGCTTTCTGTAAGGTTCCTGTCGTGTATTTCTTATTTTTAGCAGGTAATCTCTTGGGATTAGACACACCAACTGTGTTTTTTGTTTTACTTAGAACCCAGTACACTTTTACGCCGCCACGCTCCTGATGCTGACGGTAAATCAAGGCGGCTGGCGACTCATCCAGGTTCCCAGTGCAATAAACCGTGTCCAGCCATTTCTGGTCATTCTACCCCCGCCACACTGGCCACCTGAGAGAGCCGTAACATACAAGTAACTATGTGGTGGATTTTCTGAGTGTATACCTCTTCATTCAGATGTGTATTCTGTTCTGAATATGTACAAACGATTCGGCGAAGCTTAAATGAGATTTTTCGAACTGGATGTATTGCTCAACTTAGCATGGGTTCCCAGACATTATGCAAAAGGCCATGGGTAAAATAAATGGCTTTTGGTGTGTTGTATGTCCCCTATTAACGCTATGAATAATGGCCAGTGTTGTGATATTGCCCATCATTGACGTGATTGATTGTTAATGGGAATGTCAAAAGGGGTAAAGGAGAGCTAAGTGGTGCAGTGATATTAATGATTGTGTAATGATGACAGTTTTAATCTATTCTCTCTCTCTCTCTCTCTCTCTCTCTAAAGATGGCAGTTTAGATCTATACGTTCTCTCTCTCTCTCTCTCTCTCTCTCTCTCTCTCTCCCTCTCTCTCTCTCACACACACACACACACACACACACACACACACACACACACACACACACACACAGTCAAAGGTCCCAGCGGAGAGTGAACAGATGGAGTCTGGAAGACGACGGGAGAGAGAGAGAGAGAGAGAGAGAGAGAGAGAGAGAGAGAGAGAGAGAGAGAGAGAGACAGAGAGAGAGACAGAGAGAGAGAGAGAGAGAGAGAGAGAGAGAGAGAGAGAGAGAGAGAGAGAGAGTTTTGCTGGAGGGGAGAATCGATGGAGTATTGGGATGAGCAGTTGGATGTGGGGAAAGTGAGAGAAGTGTAGAGTGAGTGGGGGTGAAAGAGGGAGGGGTTACGGGTAGAAGGGTGAGTAGTGGTGGGAAGGGTGAGGGTGATTGAAGGGAGGGGTGCTGGTGTCAGGAGTCAATTATCATTCAACACAGTCCCTCTTTGTGGCCTCACCTCATTGTCTATGCTTATAAGGGGTGGAGGTTCATGGCTATTTTCAGTGATGTTTACTTGTGTCGAAATCGAACGTGATATAAGATAAAGGGATCAGGACTTTTACTTATAATGTTTTGTCTGCACCGAGTTGAGACTGAATCATAATACATGGTGTGTAAAGCCCTGATGCCTCCTGTCTTTTTTTGTGATGGCAGTTAGTATATTATTCAGTTAGTACATAACGAGGATGTGCTGTGTTGCGTACTCAGAACGAGTGGAAGAATTATTTGTGCAACTGTTGTTTTGGCCAGTAACTACCCTGACTCTAATTAACTGGTTGGACCTGTTTCTCTGGAAGCTTCCTGTTATTGTCAGGTTTTATCATCATCCTGGCAATTTTCCCACCTAAGGATCGGGGTAATGTAGGGTTCAGAAAACAAGGTAAGAGAAATCATGAAAGACGGATGTCAACAACATGCCTAGTGAAATGGTCCAGGCTCTCATTCATTCACCATTCAGGTCCCCGGAATCCAGGTTCATACTTCACAACGACATTTGTCTATCTATAGCCCAAGGTGCCTTAATCTCGGAAGGGATGGCCACAGACAAATCGCTATCATGCTACCTTGTCCACTGCTATTCTGGCTACACTTGCCCCTCCAACATGTCATCCTTACTCGTAAAGTTTCCTCAAAGAAATCTGCACTTTTTTGGCATTTTTCTCTGTATATGCTCGCCAGTTACTTGCTCAGATGGAGACATGTCTAATAACAGTATATTCATTGTTTTCCAGAATAATCGACTGCCTCATTCTTGTTTCTTAAAAATGACCGACCGCATTACTGTCTCACTTATGGGTACTTGATATTCCCATGGTTTTACTACATATGCATAGAGATAAGTAGACCTCATCGACCTCATCACTTTACAAGCGCATGTTTTTTATACTACCGTTTTCACTATGTCTGCACATATGTATTGCAACGCATTTTCTCAACTACCATATTTGACTTCAAAAGAGCATCTAGCTTTTTGCCTTTCACTATCTTCCCAGCTTCCCAACATTGTGCTGTATTCCTGTCAGCTGAAGGCTTGTTCTGTTCAGTCGAACAGAAGCTTTTCGAACAGAACGAACTAAATGTAGGCTACATTAACTTAACATTGGTAGGAGCGAAAATATACCGGAATAATGCATCATAGAACTGAAGAAGATAACATTCTTTCCAGGAAGAAGGGAAAGGAAGTTCAAATAAAGAGAATATGAAAATGATGGTTTAAGTAGACAGTTGGAGTAGAAAGGAAAGAAGAGATTTTTTTTTTTTTTTTGCGAAATTACAAGAGGTAGTGATGTAAACGAACGTGTGAAAACGCATAACAAAATAAAAGCGAGCAAGAAGGAATCCAGGAGAAAGAGGTGACAGAAGAAGCAAATGAAAGAAGAATGAAAGAAGGCAATAGAAGAAAGAGAGAAAAAATACGAGTAGTACAACAAAGGAGAGAATGCAAGCAATAAATAACAAAACGCAGGAAAAGACGAAAAGGAATAAAGAAGGCGATGGAAGAAAGAAGGAAATATTGAAGACGATGGAAGAAATACGGAAACTAAAGAAAAACGAGTAGAAAAGAAAATAATCGGATGAGAAAGACGGTAACTGATAAGTGGTGGGAAAGAAAAAAGGAAACAAAATATAGAAGGTGACAGAAAAATGAAATTAAATACAGTAACTGAATAGAAAATACTAAGGCAACAGGGGAATACTTGCACCTGCCTATTTGCAGTCACCACTCATAGTTTCTAACAAATTAATGCATAAACCTCACCTGTCTTATATATGTTATCGTAAGAAAAAAATAAGTACACCCATATATCCACAGAGAAGACGATTGCACATCCACATCCACGCCCTGTAATACTTATATTCCAACAGCTTTACGCATACAACTACGACTCTTTTAAGAATCACAGTAAGAAAAACAAAACGTTACACCTTACAGCCCAAAAAGAAACTTATTTCATAATTGCACTCCAACTTTCTTGCCTCTGACAAGAAAAAAAACTACATACCGTTATGAAATTATCTCTGTACAGATATATAACAAATAAATACATCATCCTGCCCTAGGGTGGGAAAGGAGGTCCGGATGATATTTATATACATATATATATGTCCGTGAAAGGGTAAGCAACAGGGAACGAAGGTTGTTGGTTCACTGAAGCAGCAGTGATCAGAAATAGGGAGGTGAGTATGGAAGTTAAGAAGTCACTGCATGATAGTATTGTGGAGTCCCTACCCTGGACGCTATGGAAGCGAGGCGTGGACCTTGCAAGAGAAAGAACAAGTCCAAGAGTGAGAGCAATGGAAATGAGCTACTTGAGAGGAGCATGTGGAGTGACATGGAGGGACAGAGTTGACGAATGGAAGAAGTGAAGGAACGTTCTGGGGTGGATGTGGATGTGGTTGAAAAGATTAGGAGAAATACACTGAGGTGGTTTGGACATGTGGAGAAAGGAGAATGGAGAATGAGAGACTGACTAAGAGGGTGTATGTAGGTGAGGTGGTGGGTGGGAGGCAGCGGGGTAGACCGAGGATGTGGTGGTGGGTGGGAGGCAGAGGGGTAGACCGAGGATGAGGTGGAGGGATGGAGTTGAGAGGTATATGAGGGAGGGGGGGTGAGTTGGGGGGAGGGGTAGTCAAATTGAGTGGGTGACAGAGCGACTTGGAGGCATTTTGTCTGCAGCCACCCTTTGCAGGATTAGGGCGATCGGGCTGTATATAATATATATGTGGCATATATATATATATGACCTATATATACTTATTTATTTATTTATATATATATATACTATATATAATAGATAGATAGATACATACCTACATACATACATACATATTACGAACCCCTAACCATAGTTTCCTTTAACCCGCCACGTCCCAACCGATTTTTTTCACCACTGGCCCCCCCATTCCGGCGGATTTTCATTTTTTTGGGGGGGCTAAAACCTTCTGCTTTTTACTGAGAAACATTGGAAAATACACCCAAAAGTGCTCACCTGAGCTTAGAAGTGGTCTAAATAGGTGATCCTTTAAACACCTGGTACTGTGTTCTCTGTAGAGCCGTGCTGCAGGTGTTGCGTTTTCTATGGTAGCAGTAACTATTACAAATCACACAGAATCGGTAGATATGTTGTTCATATGGTACTGAAATTACATGTAGTGCACAAGAATACAGTATATTACTTTTCACACAGTATTACTGGCGATATAAGTGTTTTCACTCACTGAACACATCGACATACCGCATCTTCTCGCTTGGCAACATTACCTCCTCATCACTTCTGCTTGTTTCTTCCTCAGGTCACTCACGTAATCTTTGTCCTCCACATCGTCCATTGATTGGGGAATCACTCTTGGCCTTGAATTCTCGTACAATGGTGCGACATGTTCTGCATTTCACTGGCCAGGTCACTGGTAACAGGTGAGGGTTGCCGACGACAATGGCGTGCAGAGAGAGGGGAGGTCACACGGGAGTAAGGCGAGGCTGTCCTGCCTGGCGGTATGTGGTAGAGGAAGGTGTCCCACGTGTATACCAAAAATCATGCGCATGAAATTTGAGAAATGTGCAAATGATGGACCTTACAATTGCAAAACGTATGGTGTATGTCAGCAGGAACACCACCATGACAAAACTTGGTGACATACCCATACGTCAAACAGGACACACGCTTGGGTTAACTCAAGATGGTTCTGCTGCAGTAAGTGAAAGGGTTTTGAAGGATGTAATTAACCGCTCCAGTTCGGGAACATCTCACGCTGAGTAAAATTGTCTGAGAGGTATCAAGAATGTAATTAATATGTCCTCACCCTGAATGACTTAAGCTTCTCTCTCCTTCCTCCTTCCTCCCTCCTTCAGTTTTCCAGGTTTTGTAACGGTGGCATTTTTCTTTTTAAATACGAGTGTTCTTCGTCTCACACACGATGTAATTCGGTTTAGGAGAGCTTCAAACTGGTCGTGTGATATATAGCTTTTATTGATCTTTTTTATTATGAGAGAACAACCAAAGGTCAATAAAATATCTGATGGCAGGAAGAAGAAAAATTTCACCGTAGTGAATAGGATGGTAGCATTAATCGTCACTATTTATTCTTTCAAGTATTGTCATACAGACTAATATTGTAACTGGTTGGGTGTGGGTGGGTGCTTAGGCGATACATGAATAGTATTAGGTCCACTGCTGCAGGTTCTTTCATTACTAAGTTTACACAGAGTTTTTGGTAACTCTTTGAGAGGCTGAGTTGAGATGTAGTGCAGGTGCCTCAGGGTTCACATTAACTTCCCTGTTACTGATACTCAGGATACGGCCGTGTTTTAGTTGGGTTGTGAGACTTCCTACCATTTTGTTCTTTGCAATTTCAGTTTTAATTGTTTTATTTATTTAACTTTATATTATTTTATTTTATTAACTGCTTGCTGCACTTAAGTACTGTACTTCTTCCTGTGATCGTGAGACTCCAGGTATACAAGAGCCAGTGCCATGCACACTTGTTGATTGGAGAAAATAGTTGTGAAATGAATAATCGGCATGCCCATGTTGGCCAACTTGCAATGCACATCATAACATAGTTTATTACCACGACTCCTGTCCCACTACCCACCACCAGTCTCCACCCTCTCCCATCTGCATACCTACCCACCACCCCACCTATTACAAGGTACCACAAAACTCCAACCCTGGAACCAGGTTCTAAGAACAAATTTGTTATCAGCATCAGTGCTGCCCTAATACAACTCCCTCTCACACCGATGACCACTTAACATTAATTTTTATTGTAAGTATCTCCAAATGATATTTCAGAGCTTTGATGAGACCCTGTTCTTACTTAAAAGGGTGAGAAACAAATCTTTAACCTGGGTGGACTTTACTTTTAACCTTAATTACGAGATCTTCACAAGCAAGATTTTTTTACCTGTTCAACTTCACCAGCTACATCCATCAACTATCTTCTTGGTAAGAAAAGGACTGAAACTAGCCAGGGACGTAGAACCAGTAGCATGTATCTGTGGCCAAACATTTGGCATTATGTACAGGGATGGCTATGGGGGATCGAGTCTGGGGGGCAGTCATTCTTTGATTCAATCCGTGTAGTAGACATTTAGGAGCCACCACTCTCTTCCTGAGGGAAGGAGGGACAGGAGGGAGGAGGGTCGACAAAGTAACCATCTTCTGTCCCCGGGGGAAGTGGGAAGAAAGAGAAAGGCAAGCAAGTGGGACAAGAATACTCTGGGTAGAACACAAAGTCTGAAATAACATTCTCAAACCACTCTCGGGTGGTCCAGCTGTCCACGTCTGTTCACACCCAAGAATGATCAGTGGGGGAACCACTCCAGCAAGTAAGTAAGCAAAGGCAATCTCAGCAGAAATAGATATAGAAACCTACTATATCTCTAAAGATGTGAAGGGAGAGGTCAGCTTTTACTAGCCAGCCTAACCATCACCAGAAGGGTAAAAAAAAAAAAAACGTTGCAGGTGGGGCAGCTCAAAAAATCTAGAATAGAGAGCACACGAGCACCGTAGTACACATCCACACTTCACTGCGACCATGCATAAAAGTCTGAAATCAAAAGGATTTCACTGAAGAGCAGAGGAAGGGGTTGGGAAAGAAAGCAAGGGGGGGGGACTAGAGAAGTAGGGGGGGAAGGGGAGGGAGATGAAGCCTGAGTTTTTTTCCTCAGAGGTTAAGTCAGACCGGAGCACAAAGGGAGATGCAGAAACAAAGGGAAGGCAGAAAGGAAAGGGTACTGAGACGGAAGTGCAGAGAGAGAGAGAGAGAGAGAGAGAGAGAGAGAGAGAGAGAGAGGAGGGAGGGAGGGAGGGAAGTGCAGAGAGAGAGAGGGAGAGAGAGAGAGAGAGTACACGTTGATGTATGCAGGGTTAGGATTGCGTATGTGACGCCGTGCCATTAGCAGTAACGAGGAGATGCACACTTTGAGACAATATAGGTGTGCCCAGGTTACCATTCCCTGCCCTGCCCCACTTCCCTTACCCTTCCCCTCATCCTCACCCTCACCCACTCGCTCCTCCATCCCTCGCCCCTATACCCTCACCCTCACCTCCTGCTGTTCTCTGCTGCCTGGACGATGGTGCTTGGATGGGGTGAGGGTTCTGATCAGACTATAGAATTTCATGTTGGGTCAGTGTGTGAACACCTTGGCGGGACACCTAGTTGTCTTGGATACAGGCTGGTGGCATACTGTGTCAAAACAATATTGGATACCGTCAGTGTGAACTGCACATGCCCCTATGTCCCATATTCTTAATCCACTGATATTGAGCAAACAACAGTTCACTCTGGTTGGGTCACATCGTTTGGCAATAGTAAGAATTTGTTATTTAAGGGGAGATTTACCTACTCTTTGAAAGAGTAAATGGAGTGAGACTGTAGCGCCACTCAAGCAGGGCAGGTACTCCCATGGGGGATGGTACGCTCGATGACAGGGAGGGCTGGAGCTCCCGTTTCTTCCAGGGAAAAATTCAAAGAAACACTGCCTGAGAGCCTCCCAATCTGCATTTCTAATATGACAGCCAATGCTTCTTTGGAGGATCTACAGGCCCTACTGGAGCGATAGGACAGGTTAAGATGATAAGGTTGTGAGTCGGAGGAGACCCAATGGAGAGAAAAGATTAACAGCCCCAAGCAGGAGTAGATGTAAGGAAGACGTTAGGTATGTTGGAACTCTTTTCCAAGACGGTCAGAGATACAGGTAGGGTGCTGTACAAGCTGCTCTTAAGTCATTAAGGATAGAAAAGTTGTACGTATGTACTCCAGGTGGATCAGTGTTATGAGGAGGAGAGCCAAAGGTGGTGGTATACATTGGAAAATTATATCTAGTACTGAGATTTCCCAGAGAAAGAGAGAAAATTGATAAAAAAGAGTGTTCCATCTTAGAAGTAAGAAAGTTGAAGAATTTTTAATAGTAGAATTGTGGCAAATAAGTAAACAGAACAAATATATTTAGGTCAAAGAATGGCAGGAAAACCGAAGCCGAAGAGAGCAGATAATTCTGAAGATTCAAACTTAGAACACGAAGTGGAAGATATAGTCATTGCGTACATATACACAACAGCCACTTTTTTGGCTTTGAAATGAGTATAGAGAAAGTAGGGAGGATACAGAGAAAGAAAGTTTATTGTCAGTCGCCTCAGACTGCTGAGTCTCAGCTTGGAAGAGAAGGTGAAGATTTGGAGCAAGGAGAGGTGGTGTTTGTGGATGTCTGTAATATTCTAGATTCATGTTGATTTTTATTTCTGGATATATTGATTTTGCAAATATTGTGCTATGGTAGAGTGGACTTGTTTGTAGATTAGGTGTAAGTTTTGTCCTTGATGAATTATTATTATTATTATTTTTTTTTGACAGTTGTCTTCTACAGTTCAGTACACTCGTTCCATCTAAGGATGTTTTAATTTTAGTGTTTGGTGGCCAGTTTCTCGGAATTGTTGTTAATGTTTCGTGTTGTGATTGTTGTATATGGTGGTTGTATAGAGATACAAAAAGGAGAGCAGCTTAAAGGGGTGGTGATGGAAAAGGAGTGGTGGTGATGGAAAGGGAGTTTTAGTAATGGAGAGGGAGTAGAATGATGGAGAGGGGGTGGTGGTGTTGGGGAGGGAGTGGTGGCGATGGAGGAGAGGTTGTGATGGAGAAGGAAAGCTTGTGATGGAGACGAAATGGTGGTGTTGATAAAAAGAGAGAGGGGAGTAGTGGTGATGGAGACAAAGGTATTGGTGGTGGTAGTGATGTAGAGAGAGAGAGAGAGAGAGAGGTATAAAAGACATTAGAATACCGTGAACAAGGTGTAAGGATAAAATAGAGGACTATATCAGGTAGGGAGACCGAACGCTAGATGGCTGGATAAAGTGCAGAAATATGAATGAAAGATGACCAGGAACATGGATTGTGTTGAACAGTATGTGGAGGAGGGAGACCGAAAATAATATGGATATGTATAAGGTGGAGGATTATTAGAGTCAGGAAACTTTGCCCCATCCTCTCCATTCTTCTCCGCTTTTCCCTCTTATTCTTCCGTATATTTGTTTTCTCCCCCCGTTGTCCCTTTCCCTTTCACCTCCTCTCCCAGTAAATCCTCCTTTCTTCCACTTCCTACCGTATCGTTTGTTATCACCTCCTTTCTTTCTCCTATTTTCATCAGCTTTTCCCTCATGTTCTTTTGTATCATTATTTCTCTACTTCCTCGCCTCTTCCCATCCACCTCCCCTGCCACGAAATACATTCTTTTCTATCATTCTCTACCCTTACGTCTGATATCTTTTCTTTTATTCCTTTCATTTTGCACAACTTTTTCCCTTTCCTTCTCTGTCCCTTCCCCTATTCTGTCTCCCTCACCATCCAGTCTTTTTTTTTTTCTTCTGGCAGTCCATACACCAATTCCCCACTGCACTGTATATCCCTAGATCAACCTTTTAGTCTCTCTGTCACGCACACACACGTCTCTTTGCGAAACCCCCACCTGCTACCTCTCCCTCTTTCCCTGTGTGTTACTTTTCCTTTGTTTCTTGTTTTCAATGGAATTTTCCTTCTTTCATTCCTCGTACTCAGTTTTTCTTTCCCTGTTTCGTCTTCTCCATCCCGTTTTCACTCCATTTCATCCATTATCTTGTGTCTTTTCTTCCCTTCCCTTCTTTATTCGTCATCTGTGGTTCTTCATTGTTTCCTATTTCTTGTTTGTTTTTCTTTTCGTCTGTTCATCTCTTTGTCATACCTTTTTCCTTTCTTTTTCATGGATGATTTCTATTTTCCTTCCTTTCTGTCGTCTTCATTTCAGTCTCCTTCCTGTCCTTCTTCTTCGTCCCTTCTTTTTATAAACTGTACATTCATTTTTTATTTGTTTCTTGTTTTTTCGTCGTTGTTCTTATTGACACTTCTTTTTTTTTCTCATGTCTTTCCTGGCTACTTTTCAAGTGTTCTTCCTTACTTGCTGCACTGGTTTTTTTTTCTTATTCTTAATCATTCTTCATTCCTTTCTTCCATTTTGCAGTTGTTTTGTACTTTTGTCTCCTCTCCTTTGGCTTGTCATGTTATTTCGTCCATACACGCATTTCGCCATCCTTTCTTCCAATTCTCTGTTGCTCTTTCTTGCTTTTCTTCTTCCCTCTTTCGCGTCCGTGTCCTTCCAGTTCAGCCTCTAGTCCATTCTCTCTTCCTTTCCTCCTTCTTCTGTACCTCTGTTCATCTTAATTTACGTCCCTTCTTCTCTCGTTTTCAGCCACTCTTCTTTGAGTTTATCCCTCCTTTTTACACTTTTTCTCCTTCTCCAACATATTCTTCTTCTCTGCTTTCTTCAAACACCTCGTAAGTCTTGGACTGAAGGTGACCGTGCTTTAACGTTTTGCGATTCGAATCATAGAGATGGATTTTTTTTTTTTTTTTTTTTTTTTTTTTTTTTTTGTAAACGCTACAATGGACGTAAATTTTTTGTGTTAAGTATTAGGTGATCTGGACTACAGTAACCGAAAAGTGAATTTGCTGTACCGGTATGTCTTTTTTTCTGTTGACCTTCCTTCCTCCGTCATCCTCCTTCTTTCGTCCTCCTTCCCTTCCTCCCACTCTTCTTCCCTTTCTCCTTTCTCCTTCCTTCCTCCTTCCCTTTCTTTTTCCCTTTCTCCCTCCCCCTTTTTTCCTCCTCCCCTTTTCTTTCCTCCCTCGTTTCCAGCCTCCTTCCATTTCTCCGTTCTTCTCTTCCCTTCCTTTCTTTCTCCATTCTATCCTCACATCGTCTTTTCCTTCCTTCTTCCCTTGCTTCCTTTTTTGCTTCACTCTGACCGCTCCTTCATTCCTCCTACCCTGCTTCCCTTCCTTCTTCGTGTCCTCTCCTCTGCTCCTCCTTCCCCTTCTCCCATCTCTCTTCCATTACTGTCATTCTCCCTTCCTTTCTATTTGTATCCCTCCTTTCCTCCCTTCTCCCAGATCTCTGCTCCTCCTTTTTTCCTTTCCTTCCTTCATCATATTTCCTTTGTTATCTCTTTTCCGCCTCATCCCTCTTTCTACCTTTTTCTTTCCCTTCCTTCTTCCTCACCTATTCTCATCAGCAATTATGCGACAATGATATGAAAATCTACGATCAGATTGTTTAAATCTTCCTCCTTGGGGTTTTATTCAGGTTTCATTTTTATTTCCAAACATATTAATAATAAAGGAGATAGTACTAACGTAAGAGGCAGAAAAATTAAGTGGTAAGGAAGAGATACTCGAAAGCCAACTAGTACAAGATTACCACACAGTCTCTTCTGTTGTGTGGTTGGTGGTGGTGCGCTTACAAAATATACCTTCTCTGGGCTGTTGTGCTCTCTCTCTTACTTCGGCTTGCCTGCCCTGCGCCATCTTAGTGTAACTGCGCCGTCCACCTTGACTTTTACTGTGCCATGGTCATTACACTTCAGCTTGTAAAAGCTTGTTGCGGCTGTGGCTTCTTGGGTGGAGGCAAGAGGGTCGGTTTTAGAAGTATTATTCGGCTATAGCAGCAGGATGTCATTGAGGTTAAGTAGTGCAGCTCACCTGAGGCCAGCAGAGCAATGTAAATTAACCCAGTCACTGCGGTGGCTGGAGATAAGAAGGATGCATAATTGAGATATGGCGTTTTATGTCTAGAAATTATACACATAGCAGCTAAAAATATACTGTAGGACAGTTGAATTCAATCACAGTATCCGCACAGTCCAGTACTAAACACGACATGCCGTATAGGTAAAGGGAAGTGTGAACGGAGGTCCTCCACTGTATTACTTAACACAAAATGGGAGCGCCGTCTCGGTGAATGATCCGACAGTTTCAAAGCAGTACGTAAAGCGGTAAATTGTACAATATGTAATAATATAAAGTCATGAACTAAATGTACATGATGCACACTACCTATAGGGGTTGGGGTATAGTAGTGTTGATTAAGGAGTCTGGTGGTCTGTACGAGTATGTATGTAAGATATGCAGTTGACAGTGTATGAAATGTGTGCCTGCTGATTGCTGTGCATTGTGTCTGTGAGAATTTTATATAAATATTATAAGATGAGAATTGAAGTTCTTAGTGGCGGGACAGACGCAAGTGGTTGTGTTAGTGTCAGTCACAGTGAGTGTCAAAAGAGTCTCAGTTTTTGCTTGATGTTTGGCATCTGTATGGAAACAAGATGCAGTAGTATTTTGCGAAAGTGTATCCCTCATTAATATTTTTGAGAAATAGGCGTGTGTGTGTGTGTGTGTGTGTGTGTGTGTGTGTGTGTGTGTGTGTGTGTGTGTGTGTGTGTGTGTGTGTGTGTGTGTGTGTGTGTGTGTGTGTGTGTGTGTGTGTGTGTGTGTTGGCGGCTTTAACCTTCCGAGTATCAGGTCATGGTAAAGACCTACTTGAGATCAGGGAGGGAGGGAGGAGAAAAAGAGGAGAGAAGGAGGGAATTAAGAACGAAAGATGGAAGGAAGTGGGAATAAAAGGAAAAATAATGAACGATGGAAAACGGGGTGAAGAAGGAGCTGGAGAAGAAAGATGTGGGGAAGAAAATGGAGATTGGAATGATAAAAACACCCAAGCTGTTTATTGCTGTAGGCAGAGAAAAGGAACAACATGGGCCTAAGATGACCCTAAACAGGTCATTTGATGAACTGAACTTCGTGTTCATAAAGACGTCAGTGGTATATACAAATATTTTCTATTTAAGAAACTTTGTGAATCTTAAATTCCTGGGACACGTCTTTAGACACATGCATGGTTGCTGGCGCTGTCCTGGGGACTCCAGCCATGCCCAGTTCTCTCCTGGTGTCAGTGAGTGAAAATAATGCTTATTAGGATAATTAAGGAGTGGCGAAGTACTCAGATAGTAAAGTTAGGACAGTATAAGAGAAAAGGTAGAGGGAACGAGGCAGGAATGAATGAGTGAATTTAAGGAAGGAAGCAAGCAAGCAAGAAAGCAAGCAACGAAGGATGGAAGCAAGCAAGCAGGCATGGAAAGGATACGTACTCGTATGTGAGAGAGAATGAAGGAAGTGAAAAGACTAGCATGAGAATGAAAATGTGGAACATACGACGAAGGGAAAGAGACTGCAGGTGAGACGAAAAGAGAAACTAAGCAAAAGACAGAAGTGAAGAGAGGGCGGGAAGAACAATATGAAAGGTAGACAAAGTAGACTGGATAAAGGCGAGGATAGAAGAACTGTACGGTACTGCATAAGAAGAGAGAAGTGTGAAGAAAAGAGGAACTGAATGGAAGGAGGGAAGAACTTGAGGAAAAGAGTGGAAGCAAATGAAAAAGCGAGGGTTTGGTATGATTAAAAGGAATGGAGGAAGGACAGGAATGGGGTTTGGAAGTAGAACTGAAGGGCGATTAAAAAATAAAAAAAACGGAATGGGTATAGAAGAGAATGAATTAGATGCCAAAGAGAGAGAGAGAGAGAGAGAGAGAGTGAGAGAGAGAGATGTCCACCTTAAAGGTTGGAACCTGGAATCCGACGCTGCTGACATTGTTCTTATGAAAGCCTTTGGTAAGCTCATGCCACATTTCACTTAGCAATTTATTGAAGCGATATTTCAATCCTTCCAACTCACTTGAATGCAGTTGATTACTTTAGCCAGGTGGTATCGTTTTTGAAACTGTAATAAACGGGTAAAAAGTAATGAAGAACGGGGCCGTACATACTTTTGGCAGAGTGACTTGTGCTGCTGACAGAAGAGTAGAGGGTCTATCAGAAAAATGTGGAGTGCAGGGAAGTGGTTTGGTGTGCTGTGGACAGGTGAGGTGGAGTGAAGGGGTTGAGGTAGAGCGGAGGGGTGAAAAGAGGTGGAACTAAATGGAGTGGAGGGAGGAGTGATGAAGGTGGAGGTGAAGTGTTCACGTGAGTTGTAGGAGTGTTGAAGTGAGGTGGAGAAGTGTTGAGGTGACATAGATGAATTTTGCGATGATGTGGGGAAGGGGTGGTTAGGTGGAGAGGTGAGGTGTACAAAGGAGAGAAACAACAACAGACATAGGTCCGTTCGAGGCTGTTTGTCACAACGCAAGTTAACGTTAGTATTCCATGGTTTAAAGACAAGGACAGAAAAGCAGGAAGGTAGGTTTGGCGAGGTGAGGTGGAGGGATGGTATGATGAGGTGGAGGGATGATGAGTTGGAGTGTAAGATGCAACAAAAATGTGGGGCGAAGATGAGACAGAGGTGAGGTGAAGAGGATAGTGAAGTGAAGGCTGAGGGGTGGTGTGAAGTGAAGTGAGGTAAAGTGAAGTGACTATGGTGGTTAAGGGTGAGGTACCGATACAGCAGCAAATGGGAGTGTAGGATTGTACAGAATAGTGGAGCTTAACAGACAGTGCTCTACCCCAAGGAAAATCGTAATACTCTGAATGTGCGTCTGTTATCCCTGTGTTATTGGTGATCGCTGCCGAACTCCATAGAACATGGACTCCCCCTGGTGTTGTTGCGGGCAGAAACCATTTTACCCGCTGCAACACCAGGTAGCTGGCAGGCACGACTATAAAGGACTGTCCAGGCTTGTTGCTGGACTTTGCTCCTATATTTGGAGTGGTATGGATAGCCATCATTGTTCTGGCCCGTGACATAACATGTACCATGAAATTTTATCATTTAATTAGGCCCGTGTATGTTTTGAAGATGACACATGATTCGAGAATTGCCCGTACACTTGCTGAATAGTTTATTTGTGAAAGATTTAATTAATGTGCTTCCAACAGTTCCTCACAGATATACGTGATTCTGATGATCTAGGAAAACTCCAATGAAATTCATGAATACTTTCCCTGAAGGGGTTATGGCTGGGAAGGAGACGTGAAGTAAGTCGTAGTTAATACAAAGGTTTTAAGACAAAAGGGAAGGAGCCGATTCATAAATTATGAGACGGCGAGAAGGGCTGGGGAAAAACTTATTTAATTGCAGGTACGGGGAGAAGGAGAACGATATGGCCAGAATGATGGAGAGCTGGAGGTGGCGAAGAAGCGGAGGGAAAGTTGTAAAAGAGTGGAAGAGAGTGTTGTTTGAGGAAGGGGAGGGTTAGTTATTTACAGTAACGTTGAGGGGTGGATGGTCGTCAAGGTATGAGGGGAATGATAATAAGGGGACGTAACCTCTTCAATAAAAGAGTTCTTTCTTAAACCAGTAGAAAAAATAATCTGAGAGGTATTAGTAATTAAATACAGAGAACAGTAATATGGAGAGAGAGCGGTAGAGATAGAGAGAGTGAGATAGAGAGGGGGCATCCGCGATTAACTGCAATATCGAAAGAGGTCGGGGAATAGGTTGTGGATAATAGGGTGAGGATAGTGGGTACGGAAGCGGGATGTGTGGATAAAAGATGGGATGGAAGATTTATGGGAAGTCCCGAGTTACTGACAGGCAAGGAATTGGGGCAGGAAGAAAGTGGAGGGAGGGAGGCGTGGAGAGGTAGAGGGAGAGGTAAGAGAAGGATATAGGGGCAAAGTGGAAGAGCAGAAGGTATGGTGGGAGGCATTAGGGAGGGTAAAATTAGGAAGGAAGAAGCATGAGGCAAGGGAGGCAAATATTATGCTTGAAGGAAGCAGAAGATAAGATGAGGCAAGGAGGGAAGCAAGTAAAATCATAGGTAGAGGCAGGGGAAGAAGAGAGGGAAAGTTGGGAGAAACAAGGAAGGGGGCAGAAGGAGAGAGGAGAAGCCAGGAATAGGTCAAGGAAAGCAGGAAGAGTCAATGAGAAAGGGAGAAGGAAAGGAAGGCTAGGAGAAACAGGAGGACAGACAAAGGATAAGCTGTAAGAATGACCTGAGGCAGATATCGTTAAGCAGGAGGCAAAAAATGGGAGGCAGGGGAAAGAACAACGTAGGCGGAAGTGGACTCATAAGGGAAGGAAATAATAAAGTTCAAAGGACTTCATTAAATGATTAGAAGGTGTTTGCAATAGGGAAACATAAGAGTATGACATTTGTTTGTCTAAAAGGCGTTAATGAGAGTAGAGCAGGCTTGGCTATCGCACTCACCCGTCACTCCACTACTGTACTAGCAGACATGAAAAAATTAGAATATAAAAACATTATGTATGTACCATAGGTAGTAATGAGTGAGACATATACTTTACACAACTGTAACCTGTAAGGAAAAGTCATATCAAGTAGACATTGAGTGTATAACAATGTGCCGGCAGTACATACTCCATGAACTGTGTGGTCTGGCTTGGAGGGGAAAATATATATAAAAGAGACATTCTTACTCTTCCACCCAGAATGTGTTTAGCTTAGGATTAGAGGGGAGGGTTAATATATGGGGTGGGGTGTGGGTAGGAAAGTAGAGAGAAGAGAAAGACAGAGGAACAGTAAATGAAAGGGAAGGACGACACGGTGGAGAAAGAAGGAAGGTAAGATATTTTGGCGAGAGAGGTCTATGGAAATAAAGGAAACATGTGGAAGGGGAAGACAGGAGGCGGGTAAAGCAAGAAGGGAGTGCGGGGGCAGATGGCTTAGAGGGAAGCAAAATTATTCACTCGTGACATATCTTTCTCCCGCAGGTATTGGCAGATTGAGTGATGGGGGACATTGTTGTAAGGCGACTGGATGTTCCCTACTTCTCTTCCCTACTGTTCTCTGCCCGTAAACATTAAGGTACCGTAACACATTATATCGCTGCGCTGCGGTGACGTCATTTTTTTTTTTTTTTAAATTCTTGTCACTACCAGATGATTTATTTCAGCTTAGGGGAAGTTCTTGTTGCGGATGGAATTTGCGAGATTCTTATTAAGATGAAGGACTTACGCTTTACGTTATGATACATGGGACGAAGTTTGAAATAGTGTGCAGTATGTCCAGTTTCGGCAACAGGATATTATATTCTGTTACGTCATTAAGCTTACTAAAGTAAGACAATGTTGTGTTCACCTGACATTTTACTTACTATAAATTACATAGCGCAAGGGTTTCGTTATTGCGGTGAGAGGGTGACTGTATCATTGCGAAATATTGTATCCAAACAGCTGGTTATGTCTGTGATGGGTTTCATCGTGTGTGCAATACGGATATTTTCGTCTCGGCATGGTCGGTCAGTTTGGATGAGTGATACATATAGGGAGTTTGTTGTGATGGTATTTACGTCTCAAATCACCACAGTTTCATATATTTGCAGATCTAAAAAACAATTTTAACTTATTTCTTCCAGTGTGTCATTGCAAGACGTTTAATCTTTCCCAGTAATGACATTTTCTTAAAATATTTTAGCTGAGTCACAACGATTTTACTAACCATAGGAAAGACATGTAGTAGTAAAGGATTTGATAAAAGCTTTATATAACCCCTTCAGTTAGAAAAGTCTCCCCTTAATCTAAATAGAACTGCCTGGTGGTACAGCTAGAGTAAAAAAAAAAAAAAAAATGTGTGTTGGGTCTGGAGGGTTGAAAATATTGGGTAACATGTTTCCCGAGTGGAGCTACGCTGGAACATACATCTTCACCACTGTCTTGGCTGTTCCAGGGTCGGGTTCGTAAACTTTATCGAGGATAAGTTTTGCAGGACCCGGGACAAAGTTACCTGTCCCGACATGTAAGGCTTGGGTGACCAGCTTCACTCATCCCTGAGAGGCATGATGCAAGAAATAAACCCCAACCACCCGTAGGCTTACTTAGCACCTGGTCTGGCTGGAGTGTCTTGACCACAAAACCGTCAGGTGCCATATGGTTATATGGTTACTGCCCAGAGTAGCAACTGATTTGGTTTGTCATTCACTGTAGAGTCGCCGGAAAACAGCACTACATCGAGTGAGTGAATGATGGGCGTCTCCACCTACCACTTTGTAGTAGTCGTTGTGGTTATAGTAGTAGTAGTAGTAGTAGTAGTAGTTGTTGTTGTTGTTGTTGTTGTTGTTGTAGTTGTTGTCATTCATTTTCATTTCATTTCATTTTATTACGTAATATGATTACGTTTGCAGATGATACTGTGTTGTTGAGTGAAGACGAAGGGGAGCTGCAAGGCTTGGTGGATGAGTTTGAGAGAGTGTGTAAGAAACGGAATCTAAAGGTGAATGTAGGGAAAAGTAAAGTGATGGTCTTTGAGAGAGGTGAAGTCAGTGAATGTACAGCGAGGTTGGATGGTGAGGAATTGGAAAATGTGAGTACGTTTAAGTACTTGGGTAGTGTGATGAGTAAGGATGGAGGTTTGGAGGGTGAAGTGCTTGAAAGGGTACAGCAGGGAAGAAAGGTTGCTGGTTCTTTGAAAGCAGTGATAAGAAACAGGGAAGTGAGCATGGAAGTGAAAAAGTTACTACATGACAGTATTGTGATACCAACTCTAACGTACGGAAGTGAAGCTTGGACGTTGTTGGAAGGACACAAGTCAAGAGTGAGAGCAGTGGAAATGAGTTATTTAAGAGGAGCCTGTGGAGTCACATGGAGAGACAGGCTGACGAATGAGGATATAAAGGAGCGTTGTGGTGTTGATGTGGATGTGATAGGAAGCGTTATGAGCAACACACTGAGGTGGTTTGGCCATGTGGAGAGGATGGAGGGTGAAAGACTGACGAAGAGAGTGTATGTGAGTGAGGTGGAGGGGGAAAGAGGGAGGGGGAGGCCGAGGATGAGATGGAGAGATGGGGTGGAGAAGTATATGAGAGAGGGGGGTGTGAGTTGGGAGCAGGAGAGTGAAATGGCGGGGGACAGGGCGACTTGGAGGCGATTTGTTTGTGGCCACCCCAAATGGGATTGAGGCGTCTGGCAATAGATAGATAGATAGATTATATAGTTTGATAATATCATTCTATATTATATACAAACCTAGGCTTTATTTTTATTGTTGTTATTATTATTATGATTATGATGATGATGATGATGATGATGATGATGATGATTGTTATTGTTTTTATTATTATTATTATTATTATTATTATTATTATCATTGTTGTTGTTGTAGTAATGTAAGTAATAACCTGTATGATACATATAATGGTTGTGTGTTATTACCATATTTGCAATGTGAATTTTGTTTCTGTGTGTACGTGTTTTCCTTTCCATCCCAGACCATAAATACCGCCTCGCCCGCGCAGTGGGTTGGAGATGTGTATGTGATGATGCACAGTATGGTGCAGTGACCCTGGCTGTCTCACAAACTATTCCACCTGACTCAAAAACTTGAAGCCTCTTTCTCTGCTGCCTCCACATCCATCACAACGCCATTCCTCCCCAACCCCCCCAACCCCCCAAGCCTGGTGCTGGGAAATCATCACCTCCTACCCCCTCAACCCCCTAGCCCAGGGGTGGGGAACCTTTCTTCTAATAAGGGCCATTAGGATATTTTTAACATCATTCGCCGGCCATACAAAATTATCAACTTAAAATCAACTGTAGTCCGGTACATTATATATATATATATATATATTCGTTCATCAGTTTATGAAATTGCATTTATGAATTGCCTCGAGGGCCTGATCAAATGGTCTTGAGGGCTTTATACGGCCCGGAGGCCGGACGTTCCCCACCCCTGCCCTAGCCTGTTGCTGGGAATGCATCACCTCCTACCTCCCCAACCCCCCAAGCCTGTTGCTGGGAATCCATCACCTCCTACCCCCAACCCCCCAAGCCTGTTGCTGGGAATCCATCACCTCCTACCTCCCAACCCCCCAAGCCTGTTGCTGGGAATCCATCACCTCCTACCCCCAACCCCCCAAGCCTGTTGCTGGGAATCCATCACCTCCTAACCCCCCAACCCCCCAAGCCTGTTGCTGGGAATCCATCACCTCCAACCCCCCAAGCCTGTTGCTGGGAATCCATCACCTCCTACCCCCCAACCCACCAAGCCTGTTGCTGGGAATCCATCACCTCCTACCCCCCCAACCCCCCAAGCCTGTTGCTGGGAATCCATAACCTCCTACCCCCCCCAACCCCCCAAGCCTGTTGCTGGGAATCCATCACCTCCTACCCCCCCAACCCCCCAAGTCTGTTGCTGGGAATCCATCACACCCGCTGCTGGTAATTATACTTGTATCGCCTGGCCAGGGTTTTCACCGCCATGAGTCCGGTTTCATCGCAGTCTGAACCTGGTAAAGTTATGGAGACATGGTTGTGGGTGTAGCCTGCAGAGATGGTTTCAAGTACTTATAAAAGGACGAGTACTACAGAGAGGGTTAAAGTGCTGGCAGACGCGATGAAACGCCTAACAGCTGTGCCTCAGCTCCGTATTTAAGGCCTTTGAGCTTGTGTGTGTGTGTTTTTTTTTTTTTTACTCACTGTCCTGAGATATAGGGCCACTTTATCATTCAGGTTGCCCTAGATTACCACTCCTTTATGTCACCAGATGCTTGCACCAAAATTAGAACCCTTGCTCAATATAAGGCCGGCATCTTGGTAGGCAGCCACACTGACCACTTTGACAGACTAGTATTAATGAAAAGTTAAAAACACACTTACAAGTACAGTACAGTCTTGCTTATGGGATTTAACCTCGTGACAACACGGACACTTTATTCCTGTTCCCGCCAAACTGTTTTTATTTAGTTAATGAGAAGCCTTTCGTAGTGAAAGGATTAAATGCGTGGGTTTGAAGGCGTCTCCAAATACGATTAAGATTGTTTGATGGCAGCAAGAAAGTATGAGACGTCAAAGTATTGAATGGGTTAATAGAAATGCCTTCACTTGTAGCTTCTTTTTAAACCGCTGATAAATTGTCGAACTTTGGTAATTCAGCGGTTGAGAGAGAGAGAGAGAGAGAGAGAGAGAGAGAGAATCATTTTGCAGCTGGTATATTCTGCTCACATATGAGAAATATTTAATAGCCTTAATAGCCTTAAAGTATTATCCACCTCATTTTCTTCTCTCTCCACCCGAGCGACTAAAAAGAGCATCCCATATCTCATTCATATTTTTAAATACGCGCAGCTGAATCCCCTGAAAATACTATGACCCTCATAAAAATCAAATATAGCGTTTCTTTATGACTGAACCGCATTGTATTATAAGGTACGTAGATATTTTATTCTTGCGTACGATTATTTTTCATAGACATAAGTTATGTACATTTTTTTTTTTATGTGTCCGACTCTGGGCATAGGCTTCACAGCCTACTCTCAAAGTCCAGTAGTCCTCCCACATACCATACACCTCTGCATGTCACCACTTCGGCGCTAACACCCACCGTCCATATTGAATACGTGCTACGGCTGTCTCATGCAGGACTGGTGTATTGGTATTAGCGGCGGTATTTTTACATGTCGGCGGGTCTAGACGACGGTAAAATTTAATCACCTGTTTCTTATACTTTTGTCAAAATAGTGTTTTTTATTATTTTTACAGCTATATGTAGCTTTAGGAAGACCTAACCATTCCTCACAGCCCCACTCATTACTCGCACGATAACTCCCCCCCCCCACACACACACACGAGAGCCAAAAATGTAAAGCTTGTACTGCCAGTGGTGTCACAAAAAATTAATATGTAAGGATGTGTTAGGGACTGGGATCCAGAAGAGAGGACTGTTGTGGGAACCTGTAATCAATAGGGAAAGACAGAAATTAAAAAGAGAGACTCGAAAAAGAAACCTGATGTTTTTAAAACATGAAACAACACGGAGGGCGGAAGAAATAAAAAGCATTTTTTTTTTTTTTTTTTTTTAAGAACATACACTAGCCAGACAGTGTGAAACTTCCAAGGAATCCTAAACAGTGAGAACATGGCGACCAAAAACAAATAGACCACATTAGAATCCGTAATTACTGGTGAGACCGAGGTACTAATATTCCAAGGAATGAAACTTGTCGGGATTTGTAAGTTGGGACCAGAGGAAATGAAACTTGTGCAAATGGTAACACAAGCACCACAAGGAATAAAATTTATGGAGATCTGTAAACTATGTAAAGACAGATGGGAAGCATAGAAAACACTGAAGCTCTGGGGAGGCGGCAGGGGAACTGGAGACACAAGTAAGGGTCAGCGAGGGGGACAAGAATCAAAGCAGCTGAGACAAAGACAGAATGGAACAGACCCCCGGGGAGGCGTGGTGAAGGCAGTGAAAAATGTGGGGGGAAAGAAGAGAGGAAGAAGAGTAGGAGAGAGCAAAAAAATGGAGAAAGAATAGAGGCAGAGAAGACGGAAGTGAGAGGAAAAATGGAGAGAGAAGGTATGGGAGGGAGATAGAATATGGAGAGGAGGTGAGAGCGGATAAAACCGGGCAGAGAAAGAGGGGAGACGAGAGAACATGTCAAGGGGAGAGAAGAGAGAAAAGAAACAGATAGTAGGGAGAGGGACAAAACACACACACACACACACACACACACACACACACACACACACACACACACACCGGGGGGGGGGGTAGGTGACTTCTGCAACTCTGTCAAAAATGCTGACAGTTATCCTCGCTGTCAAACACTCCTGTCTTGAAAACAAGCAAACAACGAGCAGTTTTCAGGTATTATTATAGGGAATTTGGTGTGATCATCAAAACATTTCTGGGGCTCTTAGGGGATTTGTTTGATCTTCCAAGCAGTTCTTGGGCGCGAGGGAAAGTTCTATGATCTTCCTGAAGTTCTTAGGTACATGTGGAGCTCGTGTGATCTGATCTGTTCTCAGGCTTATGGTGAATTTGTGCGTCCTGCTGTTTTCATGCTTGTGATGAACTAGTCTGGTATTCTAGACAGGTTTCAGACGCCTGGGGAACTTGTATGAACTAGATCGGCCTCTTGCACATAAGGAATTAAGTGTGATATGCACTGTTCCCAGGCACATGGGGAACTAACGTGGTTTTCCAAGCCGTATTCGGCACATTCAGTAATGAGATCTTAAAATGAACTACGTAGGTTTTCATCAATAAAGCACGGAAATAATGTGATGTCATCCATGCTGCTCAGAGGAAAGTGGGGAACAGATTTGATGTTTGTCAACATAGCAGTCAGTTAGTGTGCTGTTCCTTGTTGTTATCAAGCAAATTGGGAAATAATTTGATCAATGCCAGTAAGGTAGAGAATCAATGTGGTCTTCTGTGTTGTTATCCAGCATGGAAGGATATATTACGATCTTTCAGGAAACTAGGAGATTTTCCAAGTGATTCTCAGGTAGATTGGGAACTATACTCAGTTTTTTTTTTTTTTTTTTTTTTATCGAGGCGAAGATGCACTTGACAGGTTGGTGATGACTGGTTGAATGCAATATTACTTCATAATCTCTTTATTCATTAGCATTATTAATTGACAACATATATCTGAGGGAGAAATTTGGGTTAGCAAATGTTATTCAGACGTTTCATTCAGCCAGTCATCACCAACCTGTCAAGTGCATCTTCGCCTCAATAAAAAAAAAAAAAAGTGTACTGTGATCTTGAATGAAGCAAGGAGTGTGTGATCAGTCGATGCTTAAGGGAGGAGCATTAAAGCTGAGTTGTCTTGACCTGTTGCCTACCAATTCCCACCCCACCTGACCCTAATAAAGGTGAACTGTCTTGACCTGTTGCCTACCACACCCCACCCCACCTGACCCAGTAAAGGTGAACTGTCTTGACCTGTTGCCTACCACACCCCACCCCACCTGACCCTAGTAAAGGTGAACTGTCTTGACCTGTTGCCTATCCCACACCACCCCCTTGCTTGGCTGAGAGAGAGAGAGAGAGAGAGAGAGAGAGAGAGAGAGAGAGAGAGAGAGAGAGAGAGAGAATTAACCCCTTCAGTGCGATAAATTTTATTCCTGCTACCCTTTTCTTCTTACAGATCCAGTTTCGTTCCATCTCTTAAAATATGGGTTTGAGTGTTGGGATGTCGATAATGATGATGATGATGGTGATGATGAAGATGATAGCACCAGCTATTTCTTCATCTTTGGAGATCACGTTGTAGTTATGAGAACAGAAACATGTTCGTTTATCCCTTCAGTACGTAGTCGTCCTCTTGTAATATTTCCACCGCCGCCTGATGGTTTTAAATATTTGGAGTCCCTTTTGATGTGAAGGGGATGGAAACATTACTACTGACCCTTTCATTTGGTTGATGTAAATATATTATTGCTTTCAACAGACGGTTATGTACGGTAATTATGAAGAAAGCCCCATATGGTTAGATACAAACTTTTATAAAAATAATAATAATTATTATTATTATGATAATAATAATAGCAGTAGTAGTAGCTGTAGCTGTAGTAGTAGCAGTACCAGTAGAAATGATAATCATCATCATCATCATCATTATCATCATCGTCATCATCGTCATCATCATCATCATCATCATCATCATCATCATCATCATCATCATGACAGTTATGATAATAATGGTAACTAGAACTCTGTAACTGTCCTGCAGACAGTCACTGGTCTCCATCTACTGTTTCTTACAATGACCTTCATCCCACTGGGGAGATTTGGATTTTTTCTATCAACAATAACCCATACTAGGACACATAACCTGGGCAGTTAAGATTCCTTGCGCAGGTCCCATTTGAAATCTCCGGTTAACACTACCAACTTATCTTGTTCAGCACAATACTGATATGACACTTTCTGACATGCCCTTCCACTGAGCATAAAGGATTTGGATTTTTAATTTTATCAAAAAAGGACCATGCCAGGACACATAACCTGGGCAATATTCCTCGCGCAGTTTCGGTTCTCCAGTAATCGTTGCGAGACTCTGAGGCCGGAGTAATAATAATAATAATAATAATAATAGCAGAAACAGTAGTTTTCGCCTACGTAATAGGTGAAGACTAATAACAACAATAATAATAATATTAATAATCAAGGCTGAGAACCTACAAAACTTCCCCCTTTTAGAGGAAACTGAGCACAAAAAGTCAGATTCAATATCTTTTCATCTCGAGATGCCGTGATATAATTTTTAGCATGGTAGGAGAGGGATTTTTTATTTTGTTTTTGTTGATTTGGAAAAGGCATTTGACAGAGTCCCTAGAGAGGTGGTGAAGTGGGCAATGAGAAAGCTTGGCTTGAAGGAGTGGCTGGTTAGGGTGGTTATGGCTATGTATGTGGGTGCTCACACCCAGGTGAGAGTGAATGGAGATTTGAGTGATGAGTTTTCCGTGAATGTTGGTGTGCTGTGCATCAGGGGTCAGTCTTGAGTCCCATGTTGTTTATCATGGTACTTGAAGCCCTTTCACGTGACTTTAGAAACGGACTCCCATGGGAGTTGTTGTATGCTGATAATTTGGTGTTGATTGCAGAGAACGAAAGGGAGACGGAGGAAAGGTTTAGGAAGTGGAGACATGGTATGGGGCACAAGGGCTTAAGGGTAAATGCAGATAAAACAAAAGTGATGATATCTAGGGTTGGTGGCGGTACTGTCAAAGACGAGGGAGAGTGGCCATGTGCAGTTTCCCGTAAGGGCGTGGGAAGTAATTCTATCTTGTGCAGTGTTTGTGAAAAATGGTGCATAAGAGATGTAGTGGTATCAGAGGTAGACTGCGAGATAATGCTGATTTTATGTGTGCGGCGTGTCGGGGTGAGCAGGTGGAGATTGTCAGACGTGAAAGGATTGAACTTGCTGGTGAATCTCTTGAGTGTGTGGAAGAGTTTTGTTATTTGGGAGACATGTTGTGTGCTGGAGGCGGGGCTGGAGCTAGCTCTGTGTCTAGGGTGAGAAGTGGTTGGAAGAAGTTCAGGGAGCTCTTGCCTCTCCTGACATTGAGAGGACTCTCCCTACGTGCTAAGGGGTCTTTGTATGCAGCATGTGTTAGGAGTGTAATGCTGTATGGTAGTGAGACCTGGGTAGTGAAGGAGGAAGATACTCGCCGGCTCAGACGTAGAGAAATGACAATGATTAGGTGGATATGCAGTGCGTCCATGCGTCCAAGGCCTGGAGGGGCTGGGTTTACGATGGAAGAGTTGAGAGGTAGGATGGGACTGGAGTGTATTGGTGCTGTGATGAGGAGAGGTAGATTGAGATGGTTTGGACATGTGGAGAGGATGGGAGATGATAATTGGGTGAGGAAGGTGAGAAGTGTTAATACTGGGGGTGGGGTTATGAGGGGTAGACCGAGAAAGACATGGGACGAGGTCATTAAGTGTGACCTCAGGGTTAAGGGACTGAACAGGGAGGCTGCAATGGATCGTGCAGCGTGGAGAGCCGCCATTAGGTGACCAAGGCCGACACATGCAAGCATGTTGGAGCCTTTAAAAACGAAACGAAACGAAACGAAACGTTCCGGTCGAAGCTCACTTTATAATTGTGCTGTTAAAAAACTAACGTTATAACTGTGTATTGACTTAACGGTGCATTTAATTGTGCAGATCCAGTAGTCTCTCCAGTCAAAATCCGGGAGGAAAAATGAGGAGCGCTAAGCATGAAAAACTGAAGAGGATATTCATGGAACATTGAAAAAACCGTCATGGAAATTTGAGTAAAAAGAGTAAATAAGGCACATATTCTGCACTGCCTTAACCTATAAGGAAATGGAACGTCAGGTAACCATTTCGAGTTGGACAAGTGTCTGATAAAGTCGTGTCACGTAGCTTGCTCAGCAGATTCGGTGAACGTTGATATAGCAGGAGAGAGAATGCGTTTGGTACGCTGGAGTCCTGGCATCATATATTGAATTAGTTGCAGAATCATAGTACTGAGATTGTAATTTTGATTTTAATTAGAATCCCGGTATCACTGAAAGGCTGGAATTAAGTTGTGCTGAAATAATTTGAGTACCCCCCTGTAAGTAATCTACATGCCATAAAATACTCTTGCTTTGCCAGCACACAGTGCTGTATGAGATTCCACAGTCTCAACAGATTCTTTAAGGAAGCAGTGCCGAAGTAGGCGGTACAGTTTGAGCATACTTATTCCATTTGTAGGTAATCACTCAGATTACGAAACTTACTGACAACCAAGCTATCTCATTCTTCATTTAATTCCATAGTACAAGCTGGCACATCAGAGCATTGGTTCTGTTTTTCTCAGTTGTCGGTCATCAGTCAGTATTCTTCCTCTGTGTCAACCATCAGACATCAGTCGACGGAGCTGCTTGTTTATTTGGACATCGGCCTTTGAACATCACCACCACCGGATATCAGCCACCATCCCAAAACTCCCCAGGTCCCGCAAAAACATCCATCTCATTGCCATAAGTGATATTAGTCTCACCAGAGAATGTCACCATTGTTTGAGACATGGTTTCTTCATCATATATCCCTTATCATCACACGTCCCTCTCATCGCCCCACGTCTTCTCTCATTGTCACATATCCTCTTTTCGTCGCATGTCCCCTCTCGTCGTCATATGTCCTCTTTTGTCACATGTCTTTCTCGTGTCACATGTCCCCTCTCATCGTCACATGTCTCCTATCATCGTCACATGTCCCCTCTCATCGTCACATGTCTCCTCTCATCGTAACACGCCTCTTCCTTCGTCATACGTCCCTCTCATAACGGGTCAATGGTCAAGGTCTTAGGGTAAGATCAACTTTAGCTTTCTTGGTCTGATTTGAACCAAATATGGTGGATTAGTTTGGGGTTAGATAATGATGAAGTAATTCCATATTTAGAGCAATCGGCCAAAGGTCAAGGACACAGGGAAGCGTTAGAAATACGACCTTAAGTCACCCCCATACAATCATAGTGCACCTATCATGTCCGAACACCCTGCTCATCAAATTCGGATCATGGTAACGAATTATGCTATAAACAGTAGATCAGAAGCAGGGAAGGTGCTTTTGTTAATCACGTCTACTCGATTATTTTCCATCATCTTTTATAAACTTACCATACTCCACAATCACAGCTGCCCAGTGATTGTATGGACGAGCTTTTAGATCGACTGTACGTCGCGGTGTTACACTTTCTGTGTTCCGCTTGTCAGCATTTTCATTCATTATTAGGCTAAGGTTAGGTGAAAATACTGTTTCATACCATTCATCAGAGATTCTCTGTAGGTAAACGTTAGTACCGTAAATATCTTCGCCGTGCAGAGCAGAATCGATTAATTTCTTTTCTCGGCAGGAATACTAAAACACATCAGTCGTCTGCATGCTGAAGAGGCTAATGGAGCAGTGTACCAGCACTGAGCCGTTGGCCAGAATATGGAGGCCGGGACAAAATTCCAGTTCATTTACCATGGCAGCAAAACTTTGGCCGTTTGCACAACCCACAGTAAGGCACAGGAACGACTATCGTTAATGGAACACGAATTTGATCGCATTATGCGTAATCCACACCCATAAATGTTGACGTCGACCTCAGTTTTTTTGACTGAAAAAATAAAGGGGACTCATATGGGTCGGGAAGCTCAACTGGGGCGAGAATATCTGAACGGAAATTAATTATGGCACATGAGAGGTCGCTTTCCGATGCGCTACTTGAACTCCCGGTTCAGTTATTAGGTATTAGTCGAGGTCATGCAGAAATAGCCAAAATTTAATTAGATGCCCGAAACTGCAGTGGGAAAGAGTGTTTTTCAAGTGAATTCATGATACGGACTCTTAGCGCACCCTGGCCAAAATTAGTCTCAGTGTCAGCCTGAAGTCATAATTGAGAATTATGGAGAATGAATGGAGCCGTGATGTCCTGGCAGGAGGGAAGATGAAAGGAAGTGGAGAGAGAGAGAGAGAGAGAGAGAGAGAGAGAGAGAGAGAAAGATGAGAGGAAAAATATTAGACTGAGAGTGTGAAATACTTTCGAAGAGGATTAATGGAAAGAAGTGGCCGAAAAGAAAGGACGATGAGCAACAGAGGTGGGTGGCGAGACTGGAGATCTGAAAAGACAGCTACGTTGAGACTGAGAATGTGAATATCTTTAAATGTGTGTGTGTGTGTGTGTGTGTGTGTGTGTGTGTGTGTGTGTGTGTGTGTGTGTTGGGGGGGAGTAGAGTGAACGATACGTGTTGACAAATTGGGTTCTGGTGTATAAGAGTAATTCAAAATCTCTCTTCATCACCTCCACACACTCCCTCACCTCCCACTTTCCTGATTCTCAACCCCTCTCTCTTCCTCATAAATCATATTTCTCGTCTTCTCTCTCATATTTCTCATTTCCTTTTTTTCCTTCATGTATTTCCCTTGCGTTCTTTTCTCTCATTTTCTTTCTCACTCACCTTTTATCTCTCTTATATCGTTCATTATATTCTCACTTTTCTCATCCTTGACCTTCATCTCTTCCTCACCTCACATACTCTCCTATACTCCATCTCTCTGCCATCTTGTTTCCATTCCATCTCTCTGCCACCTTGTTTCCATTCCATCTCTCTGCCACCTTGTTTCCATTCCATCTCTCTGCCATCTTGTTTCCATTCCATCTCTCTGCCACCTTGTTTCCATTCCATCTCTCTGCCACCTTGTTTCCATTCCATCTCTCTGCCATCTTGTTTCCATTCCATCCCTCTGCCATCTTGTTTCCATTCCATCTCTCTGCCACCTTGTTTCCATTCCATCTCTCTGCCATCTTGTTTCCATTCCATCTCTCTGCCATCTTGTTTCCATTCCATCTCTCTGCCATCTTGTTTCCATTCCATCTCTCTGCCATCTTGTTTCCATTCCATCTCTCTGCCACCTTGTTTCCCATTCCATCTCTCTGCCATCTTGTTTCCCATTCCATCTCTCTGCCATCTTGTTTCCCATTCTTTTCCTCACTCCTGTAACTTAGGTCATTGGCTTAGGTAATTAGTTTATCCTCATCAGATTATCTCGTTTAGGCCATTATACCCGCTCCAGTCGGATTCTCTCTCTCATTCTCTCTCTCTCTCTCTCTCTCTCTCAACTGAAGCCGCAAAACATAAAAGACACCATTAACCTGTGAGGAAAGAGAAGGAAAACGAACAGAGAGAGAGAGAGAGAGAGAGAGAGAGAGAGAGAGAATTCATAAATCCTCCCCAAAGACTAGTTGCTAACGCGGGCTCCTATGACTCACGCATTTGGAAAAAAAAATCCCTGGCGTTAGCTAGAATAGAATACAGGAGTTTTTGTGACCAGGATGGGTTAATGTCGACAGTATTATCTTCCTTAAGCTTTAAATCATTCTCAGCAAAATAAAATTGTCTGTCTTTAGCTACAATAAAATGTTTGTGTTATTTACTATCATGAAAGGTTTCGTTAGGAAAAGTGGCCTTGGTGATATTCCTGGCTCCCTTTCCCTGTTTTCATCTTCTTTTTCCAAATGTTAACTTCAGTTTTCTCAATCTATTTTCAGTTCTGTTTTCTTAATGCGATTTCTTTTTTCTGATTCTCATCTTCACTTTCAAAAGCTTATCTCCAATTTATTATTCTTTTTTCCCGCTTCGTACTCTCATCTCCCTTGTCTTATTCTCTCTTCCATTCTTTCTTCTAACCTTCGGTTTTTGAATCTCATATCCCATTTCTTATATGGATCTCCACTTTTTAAATTATTCACCTCCTTTCCTATCTCTTTCTTTGTCTTTATCTCCCTTACCTTTCTAATCTCATTTTCCTAACCCTCACCACTCCCATATTCCTTTGTCTAACATAGACTCCTGTTATTCTTATCCTCTTGTCCTTACAACCCCCCACCAACCCTTATTCCATTGTATATTAGCCTGCTTTTACTGTCGCCTGCCCCGCCTTGAAACGTCGACCACCCGCTGTCTGTCTGCAGGTCCCTCCCTCGAATCTCTATCCTGCTGCCTAGTGACTCATTGATCCCTCGTTTCATCCACCTCTGTCCTTTGTGTGTCGGGTATAAACATTGCAGTGTTCGTCAGCACAGTGGCGCAAGTATACCTGAGCCATCATATTTTGCCGTAGCTGAAATAATGAATGTTTTGATATTCTAAGGTGTTCTTGTTTTCTTGGGCATTATTGAGGGCGGGTTTGGTTCTCGATGAGAGAAGTAAACTTGTTCTTGCTGGGATTTTTTTGATAAGTAAGTATCTTCAACCACACCCCACCTGCAGGGGGGAATAAGAGACGGGATGACGATGATAATGACAGTATCTCTATTGTCTTTGGTCCGGATCAGAGAGGCTACCAATCCGTGCCACCCCGTCTTGCATAAATACAACATACCGGCCGTACCATACCACCACCAAACCAATGCTTCACAACTTTCATCACTGTATTCACTCCACTGGGAACAATGAAACATTCCATCCATCCATCCATCATCCAATCCTACGTTGCCCTATGAGGAGCGTAGGAGCCCGGGGCTAGGCAAGTTGGTCCTGACATTTAAGATGAGAGTTACCAGCCTCACTCATCCCTGACTGGCATTACGTGAGCAACAAACCCCAACCACCCCTTAAATATAAACCTTCACCGACTCAATCCAACTGGAGTGCCGAAATTACCCACTAAACCACCAGGCGCAAAAATTTGGTTGTATGGTTACCACCCAGCGTAGTAAATGGTTTCCTGATGTGCAGGAAACCATTTGGCTTGTCACTCAGTGTAGAGTCACCCACAGGCAGAAGGAAGAGGAAAGAATGAAGGAAAGAAAGACAGAAGAGGGAGTGTAAAGTCACCCGTAGGCAGAAGGACGAGGAAAGAATGAAGGAAAGACAGGAGAGGATGGAAGGAAAGAAGGACGGAGGAGAGAAAACGAAAGACACCCGAGAACAGCACTACATCCAGTGAGTGGATGGCGAGCGCCCCCTCCTACCACTACGAAATATTCCATGAACCCATTTTTAGTTTTCCCGATCAATGAACTGGTTTAGGTACTCATATGACTTACACTGTATGTGATAATAATTAACATCAGTGTAACTTACATAGATAATGAGAAAGATGGCGGGCAACAACCTTTTCGCACAGAATCACGTGTCTTGGATAAAGTTTCCACATAACGGTGTTAGGACGGGAAGATCCAGGTTCACAAATCTCACTTCCGTGTGTAAAACATGGTTTTACCACAGGAATTAGTCGGCGGTGCTGGTCATGTTATTTCTTTGCCTGTCAAGTTGGAATGAGTTCATTAAGTCCTTTCTCATTTCTGTAAAGTGTTCAACCATTCACAGTCAGAAATTATTGGACCCTAAATTAGGAACCACAGCACTAGACGAAGTAGTGAGTCACCTGTACTGGAGTTGAATGTGCTCTGATTATGACACAAACAGCCATTACATTATTTTATGCAGCGGATAAAGAATTTGGCAGCATTTTAGTTATATCATCAAGGACAGTTGATACATACTATATAGAAGAAGAGTGACGTCAAAATTCTATGGTTAAGTTTTTGATGCTCCCAGAGAGCATCATGTCACTGTACTTGTTTTCTTGGTTTTAATCTTGTTTGTATATTTTGTGTACGGAGATTTGGGACGATGAAATACTCTACTGCTTTGGTGATTTCGGTAATCTTATAATACATTCTTAAATTAATCTTTTTAGTGATTTACTTTGCCATTAATCTGAATTTTTAGCTACACATAATTACCAGACAAAATGAAACATATAAAAAAAAAAATTCATGTCTAATGTCATCGAACGAAGGGGTCATGATGTGTGTCTGTACGTGGCCAAAATGGCGCCAGTATAATTAGAGTCTGGTGCATGACAAATTATTCCATGTCGGTGGCGGATCATGAAAACTGGCATTTTATTAATTATGCAAAATAAGATACCACTGCGTTAATAAAAAAAACACGCCTCGCCCTCCAACCTAACATCAACCCCATGTCAGCCATACCCAGGGGACATCTTCATCTTTCCCCGCCCCATCAAGCGTCTAGATCCGTGTTTTATTAGCAAACATTTTTTTGAGCATGAAGTGGTACTTGGATTTTTGTGTCTGATAGGCGGTACCCGGCCCTCGATTGCAGTTTTTATCCCACGAAATTATGGAAGCTGTGGTGTTATTTTTTTTTTTTTTTCTAGGATATACAGTATATAATGGTATTGGGACTGTATTACTTAGTAATTGATTACCACCTGTGTTGCAGGCAAGTAACGTTTCATGTCACTTTACAGAGTCTTTCTGTCTGCCTACCAGTAGGTCCGTCTTGGTGTGTCTGTCTGTCTGCCTACCAGTAGGTCCGTCTTGGTGTGTCTGTCTGTCTGCCTCAACTTTTGATTGACTTTTTTTTTTTTTTTACTTCAGTTTTGTGGGATGGTAAGTATTATTTCCATAGCTGTTAATCAAATACATTTGAGTAGATCACATCTGCAAACCAACAACCATTTTCTCTCGGTAACAGAGGGAAATTTTTTATTACTCAAAAAAAAAAAGCCCCTCTCCCCCCCACACACACATACTAAGGTTTGTCGGCATCGTGTGTTCCAACTCACATATCTACATCAGGTTCGAATGTGAAGGCTGTGGATCAGATATCATAGTCTCTAGAATTAATAAGAACTCTTCCTCCAAGCAGGCAGTTTTCTCCGTATCTGTCTATTGGCCATCAGTTCCTTCTTAATTGCTGAATTGAATTAATATTGATGAATCCTGACATGCAGGTGTAGTTGGTTAGTAATCAATTTACGATGCTTACCTTTAGTTGTCCTTATATCTGTCATCAAACTCCTTATAATCGGCTGGGTGAGATAGTATTGCCTTGGCCTGCATGTAAACTTGATCAGTGTGAGTGTTCTTTGTAAATTATAAAACACCATCAGACCACGGTACAGTATGTGTCCCCGACGATCCCTTACAACCCATCATAGATGACCCACGAAATATTTAGTGAATTATTCACCAATTTTGCTATTAAGTTTATAGTAGGTTTTTAGTAGTCTTATAATACCCTGGTAATAACTTCATTTGATAATGTTAAATGGATTCCGATACTGTATGACGTCTGAATAGTTTGAAAGTTGAAGTTTTCAGTTAAGGTTAATGTGTGTGTGTGTGTGTGTGTGTGTGTGTGTGTGTGTGTGTGTACAGTTTTCATCTGTCATAAGAAGCTGCCTGTCAACAGTATTATTGTTAAATTTATGTTGTTGTTATTCTCTCCGAGAAGGAGAGTATGCTTTCACCACTGTTTTTTTTTTTTTTTTTTTTTTTTTTTGTCTGTTAGTAGGATTACTCAAAAACTTAAAGAGAGATTTGGACCATATTTAGTGGGTAGATAGCCCATGTCCCAGGGGACACTCGATTAACTTCTGGGGCCGATCCGGATCGTATTACAGATTCCGGGCCCGGAAAACACTTTCTGAGAAATCCTAATCAGCGATGAGAAAACCTAACCCATTGTGAAGAGTGGTTTGGAAAGTAACATTGCCCTTGTTGGAGAGATGCGCTCCACTGAGTGCCCCTCTAGTTGGCATATATATTTAAAGAAAACCTGCAACTTTTTCCGTTATTATTTATTCTTTTTTGTCTTTTTCAGGTATGTGTCGTTTTTCTCGTGCCGCTCTACCAAAGGTGAACCGTAAGTATAAAACACATATCATGTAAAAAGACTCAATGACCCCCAAGGTTGTGTTGACAAAAGTAGTAATAATCATCATCATCTACACGCTTCTGATCGATGGGATGAGAAGGATCCAACAGCTGCCAGTCAAATGGGTCACACTTGAATTCATATATCTTTCAATTCATTGATATTCTTGGCTCCCTAGACAAGCTAAGTGATCCACTAAAAATGTGCTTTGTAATGTCTCTGCGCTGGAAACCAGTTTATTTTGTACCGATTTAAAAAGAGGAATGTAACCCGTTCTGTGCATCTTCAGAAAGAGGGGATTTGGAACAAGAGAGGGGGAAGGGAGGATGAAGCGTGAGGAACAAGAAGAGAGGACGGAAGGAAGATGGGAATGAAGGAGAATGGGAAGGACGGTAAGGGAATGGAAGGAAGGTAGAGGGGATGGAAGAGATAAGGGAATGAAATGAAGGAGGGGACCTGTGTGGCTACAACACTGAGTTACAGCTGACATGGGTGTGAACGCAAGGGAAGGAGGGAGGAAAAGGAATAAGAGAGATGAAGGGAGGATGGGATGGAAGGAGAGAGAGGCAGACTGCCGTAAAATGTGAACGGAGAGACCGGGAAGGTAAGCGGAGGTGCGGTTGTGAAAGGAAATGAAACTGAAAACGAGAAAAGAGCAGTAAGTGAGAAATGTACAGGTGAGAGGAAGGACCACGGAAGGGAAATAGGAAAGAAGGTGACAGAAATAGGATGCTTAAACAGGAGAATAAGAACACGAAGAGATGAGTGGGTGGAAAGGGGGATGGAAAGGAAGGAGAGAAGGAGAAGAATGGATGAAAGAGGTTATGGGACGGAGGACGAGAAATGGAAGGTTGAGAGAGAGAGAGAGAGAGAGAGAGAGAGAGAGAGAGAGATGGAAAGGAAGTAGAGAGGAAGGGATGGAAGTGGGAGGGAGATGAAGTGGAAGAAGTTAAAAAAAAAAAAAAGTAGACGGCAGGGTAAGGAAGGAGAGATTAGAAAAGAAAGTGAAAGAATGTAGTAGAGAAAGAATGCAAAATAGAGGAAGATGAGGGGAAGAGGAGGAGAAAATATAACATACAGTGAAGAGAAGGAAATAAGGAGGGAGAGAGGAAGTTACAGAAAGCAGGATGGGAATGAAAGAGAAAGAAACGGTATATGTTTTTGTTTTTCTGTTGTTTACCTCTGTATCCATGTGTCTGTCTGTCTATTGGCTGACGCTGCATCATGTGAGAGACTGAAATACTGAGCAGTGAATGACGCCTACAAACAGCAACATAAGGCCACCCCAACCTGTATACTCTCTCACCTCACCTCACCTCACTCTCCTCGCTCACTTCACCCTGCTTAACTTCTTGTTTCTCTTCATCTCTTGTTTCACGACATTCTCTCTCTCTCTCTCTCTCTCTCTCTCTCTCAACTGAAGCCGCAAAACATAAAAGACACCATTAACCTGTGAGGAAAGAGAAGGAAAACGAACAGAGAGAGAGAGAGAGAGAGAGAGAGAGAGAGAGAGAGAGAGAGAGAGAGAGAGAATTCATAAATCCTCCCCAAAGACTAGTTGCTAACGCGGGCTCCTATGACTCACGCATTTGGAAAAAAAAATCCCTGGCGTTAGCTAGAATAGAATACAGGAGTTTTTGTGACCAGGATGGGTTAATGTCGACAGTATTATCTTCCTTAAGCTTTAAATCATTCTCAGCAAAATAAAATTGTCTGTCTTTAGCTACAATAAAATGTTTGTGTTATTTACTATCATGAAAGGTTTCGTTAGGAAAAGTGGCCTTGGTGATATTCCTGGCTCCCTTTCCCTGTTTTCATCTTCTTTTTCCAAATGTTAACTTCAGTTTTCTCAATCTATTTTCAGTTCTGTTTTCTTAATGCGATTTCTTTTTTCTGATTCTCATCTTCACTTTCAAAAGCTTATCTCCAATTTATTATTCTTTTTTCCCGCTTCGTACTCTCATCTCCCTTGTCTTATTCTCTCTTCCATTCTTTCTTCTAACCTTCGGTTTTTTGAATCTCATATCCCATTTCTTATATGGATCTCCACTTTTTTAAATTATTCACCTCCTTTCCTATCTCTTTCTTTGTCTTTATCTCCCTTACCTTTCTAATCTCATTTTCCTAACCCTCACCACTCCCATATTCCTTTGTCTAACATAGACTCCTGTTATTCTTATCCTCTTGTCCTTACAACCCCCCACCAACCCTTATTCCATTGTATATTAGCCTGCTTTTACTGTCGCCTGCCCCGCCTTGAAACGTCGACCACCCGCTGTCTGTCTGCAGGTCCCTCCCTCGAATCTCTATCCTGCTGCCTAGTGACTCATTGATCCCTCGTTTCATCCACCTCTGTCCTTTGTGTGTCGGGTATAAACATTGCAGTGTTCGTCAGCACAGTGGCGCAAGTATACCTGAGCCATCATATTTTGCCGTAGCTGAAATAATGAATGTTTTGATATTCTAAGGTGTTCTTGTTTTCTTGGGCATTATTGAGGGCGGGTTTGGTTCTCGATGAGAGAAGTAAACTTGTTCTTGCTGGGATTTTTTTGATAAGTAAGTATCTTCAACCACACCCCACCTGCAGGGGGAATAAGAGACGGGATGACGATGATAATGACAGTATCTCTATTGTCTTTGGTCCGGATCAGAGAGGCTACCAATCCGTGCCACCCCGTCTTGCATAAATACAACATACCGGCCGTACCATACCACCACCAAACCAATGCTTCACAACTTTCATCACTGTATTCACTCCACTGGGAACAATGAAACATTCCATCCATCCATCCATCATCCAATCCTACGTTGCCCTATGAGGAGCGTAGGAGCCCGGGGCTAGGCAAGTTGGTCCTGACATTTAAGATGAGAGTTACCAGCCTCACTCATCCCTGACTGGCATTACGTGAGCAACAAACCCCAACCACCCCTTAAATATAAACCTTCACCGACTCAATCCAACTGGAGTGCCGAAATTACCCACTAAACCACCAGGCGCAAAAATTTGGTTGTATGGTTACCACCCAGCGTAGTAAATGGTTTCCTGATGTGCAGGAAACCATTTGGCTTGTCACTCAGTGTAGAGTCACCCACAGGCAGAAGGAAGAGGAAAGAATGAAGGAAAGAAAGACAGAAGAGGGAGTGTAAAGTCACCCGTAGGCAGAAGGACGAGGAAAGAATGAAGGAAAGACAGGAGAGGATGGAAGGAAAGAAGGACGGAGGAGAGAAAACGAAAGACACCCGAGAACAGCACTACATCCAGTGAGTGGATGGCGAGCGCCCCCTCCTACCACTACGAAATATTCCATGAACCCATTTTTAGTTTTCCCGATCAATGAACTGGTTTAGGTACTCATATGACTTACACTGTATGTGATAATAATTAACATCAGTGTAACTTACATAGATAATGAGAAAGATGGCGGGCAACAACCTTTTCGCACAGAATCACGTGTCTTGGATAAAGTTTCCACATAACGGTGTTAGGACGGGAAGATCCAGGTTCACAAATCTCACTTCCGTGTGTAAAACATGGTTTTACCACAGGAATTAGTCGGCGGTGCTGGTCATGTTATTTCTTTGCCTGTCAAGTTGGAATGAGTTCATTAAGTCCTTTCTCATTTCTGTAAAGTGTTCAACCATTCACAGTCAGAAATTATTGGACCCTAAATTAGGAACCACAGCACTAGACGAAGTAGTGAGTCACCTGTACTGGAGTTGAATGTGCTCTGATTATGACACAAACAGCCATTACATTATTTTATGCAGCGGATAAAGAATTTGGCAGCATTTTAGTTATATCATCAAGGACAGTTGATACATACTATATAGAAGAAGAGTGACGTCAAAATTCTATGGTTAAGTTTTTGATGCTCCCAGAGAGCATCATGTCACTGTACTTGTTTTCTTGGTTTTAATCTTGTTTGTATATTTTGTGTACGGAGATTTGGGACGATGAAATACTCTACTGCTTTGGTGATTTCGGTAATCTTATAATACATTCTTAAATTAATCTTTTTAGTGATTTACTTTGCCATTAATCTGAATTTTTAGCTACACATAATTACCAGACAAAATGAAACATATAAAAAAAAAAATTCATGTCTAATGTCATCGAACGAAGGGGTCATGATGTGTGTCTGTACGTGGCCAAAATGGCGCCAGTATAATTAGAGTCTGGTGCATGACAAATTATTCCATGTCGGTGGCGGATCATGAAAACTGGCATTTTATTAATTATGCAAAATAAGATACCACTGCGTTAATAAAAAAAACACGCCTCGCCCTCCAACCTAACATCAACCCCATGTCAGCCATACCCAGGGGACATCTTCATCTTTCCCCGCCCCATCAAGCGTCTAGATCCGTGTTTTATTAGCAAACATTTTTTTGAGCATGAAGTGGTACTTGGATTTTTGTGTCTGATAGGCGGTACCCGGCCCTCGATTGCAGTTTTTATCCCACGAAATTATGGAAGCTGTGGTGTTATTTTTTTTTTTTTTTCTAGGATATACAGTATATAATGGTATTGGGACTGTATTACTTAGTAATTGATTACCACCTGTGTTGCAGGCAAGTAACGTTTCATGTCACTTTACAGAGTCTTTCTGTCTGCCTACCAGTAGGTCCGTCTTGGTGTGTCTGTCTGTCTGCCTACCAGTAGGTCCGTCTTGGTGTGTCTGTCTGTCTGCCTCAACTTTTGATTGACTTTTTTTTTTTTTTTACTTCAGTTTTGTAGGATGGTAAGTATTATTTCCATAGCTGTTAATCAAATACATTTGAGTAGATCACATCTGCAAACCAACAACCATTTTCTCTCGGTAACAGAGGGAAATTTTTTATTACTCAAAAAAAAAAAAGCCCCTCTCCCCCCCACACACACATACTAAGGTTTGTCGGCATCGTGTGTTCCAACTCACATATCTACATCAGGTTCGAATGTGAAGGCTGTGGATCAGATATCATAGTCTCTAGAATTAATAAGAACTCTTCCTCCAAGCAGGCAGTTTTCTCCGTATCTGTCTATTGGCCATCAGTTCCTTCTTAATTGCTGAATTGAATTAATATTGATGAATCCTGACATGCAGGTGTAGTTGGTTAGTAATCAATTTACGATGCTTACCTTTAGTTGTCCTTATATCTGTCATCAAACTCCTTATAATCGGCTGGGTGAGATAGTATTGCCTTGGCCTGCATGTAAACTTGATCAGTGTGAGTGTTCTTTGTAAATTATAAAACACCATCAGACCACGGTACAGTATGTGTCCCCGACGATCCCTTACAACCCATCATAGATGACCCACGAAATATTTAGTGAATTATTCACCAATTTTGCTATTAAGTTTATAGTAGGTTTTTAGTAGTCTTATAATACCCTGGTAATAACTTCATTTGATAATGTTAAATGGATTCCGATACTGTATGACGTCTGAATAGTTTGAAAGTTGAAGTTTTCAGTTAAGGTTAATGTGTGTGTGTGTGTGTGTGTGTGTGTGTGTGTGTGTGTGTGTGTGTGTGTGTGTGTACAGTTTTCATCTGTCATGAGAAGCTGCCTGTCAACAGTATTATTGTTAAATTTATGTTGTTATTCTCTCCGAGAAGGAGAGTATGCTTTCACCACTGTTTTTTTTTTTTTTTTTTTTTTTTTTTTGTCTGTTAGTAGGATTACTCAAAAACTTAAAGAGAGATTTGGACCATATTTAGTGGGTAGATAGCCCATGTCCCAGGGGACACTCGATTAACTTCTGGGGCCGATCCGGATCGTATTACAGATTCCGGGCCCGGAAAACACTTTCTGAGAAATCCTAATCAGCGATGAGAAAACCTAACCCATTGTGAAGAGTGGTTTGGAAAGTAACATTGCCCTTGTTGGAGAGATGCGCTCCACTGAGTGCCCCTCTAGTTGGCATATATATTTAAAGAAAACCTGCAACTTTTTCCGTTATTATTTATTCTTTTTTGTCTTTTTCAGGTATGTGTCGTTTTTCTCGTGCCGCTCTACCAAAGGTGAACCGTAAGTATAAAACACATATCATGTAAAAAGACTCAATGACCCCAAGGTTGTGTTGACAAAAGTAGTAATAATCATCATCATCTACACGCTTCTGATCGATGGGATGAGAAGGATCCAACAGCTGCCAGTCAAATGGGTCACACTTGAATTCATATATCTTTCAATTCATTGATATTCTTGGCTCCCTAGACAAGCTAAGTGATCCACTAAAAATGTGCTTTGTAATGTCTCTGCGCTGGAAACCAGTTTATTTTGTACCGATTTAAAAAGAGGAATGTAACCCGTTCTGTGCATCTTCAGAAAGAGGGGATTTGGAACAAGAGAGGGGGAAGGGAGGATGAAGCGTGAGGAACAAGAAGAGAGGACGGAAGGAAGATGGGAATGAAGGAGAATGGGAAGGACGGTAAGGGAATGGAAGGAAGGTAGAGGGGATGGAAGAGATAAGGGAATGAAATGAAGGAGGGGACCTGTGTGGCTACAACACTGAGTTACAGCTGACATGGGTGTGAACGCAAGGGAAGGAGGGAGGAAAAGGAATAAGAGAGATGAAGGGAGGATGGGATGGAAGGAGAGAGAGGCAGACTGCCGTAAAATGTGAACGGAGAGACCGGGAAGGTAAGCGGAGGTGCGGTTGTGAAAGGAAATGAAACTGAAAACGAGAAAAGAGCAGTAAGTGAGAAATGTACAGGTGAGAGGAAGGACCACGGAAGGGAAATAGGAAAGAAGGTGACAGAAATAGGATGCTTAAACAGGAGAATAAGAACACGAAGAGATGAGTGGGTGGAAAGGGGGATGGAAAGGAAGGAGAGAAGGAGAAGAATGGATGAAAGAGGTTATGGGACGGAGGACGAGAAATGGAAGGTTGAGAGAGAGAGAGAGAGAGAGAGAGAGAGAGAGAGAGAGAGAGAGAGAGAGAGAGAGAGAGAGAGAGAGATGGAAAGGAAGCAGAGAGGAAGGGATGGAAGTAGGGAGGGAGATGAAGTGGAAGAAGTTTAAAAAAAAAATGTAGACGGCAGGGTAAGGAAGGAGAGATTAGAAAAGAAAGTGAAAGCATGTAGTAGAGAAAGAATGCAAAGTAGAAGAAGATGAGGGGAAGAGAATGAGAAAATATAACATACAGTGAAGAGAAGGAAATAAGGAGGGAGAGAGGAAGTTACAGAAAGCAGGATGGGAATGAAAGAGAAAGAAACGGTATATGTTTTTGTTTTTCTGTTGTTTACCTCTGTATCCATGTGTCTGTCTGTCTATTGGCTGACGCTGCATCATGTGAGAGACTGAAATACTGAGCAGTGAATGACGCCTACAAACAGCAACATAAGGCCACCCCAACCTGTATACTCTCTCACCTCACCTCACCTCACTCTCCTCGCTCACTTCACCCTGCTTAACTTCTTGTTTCTCTTCATCTCTTGTTTCACGACATTCTCTCTCTCTCTCTCTCTCTCTCTCTCTCTCTCAACTGAAGCCGCAAAACATAAAAGACACCATTAACCTGTGAGGAAAGAGAAGGAAAACGAACAGAGAGAGAGAGAGAGAGAGAGAGAGAGAGAGAGAGAGAGAGAGAGAATTCATAAATCCTCCCCAAAGACTAGTTGCTAACGCGGGCTCCTATGACTCACGCATTTGGAAAAAAAAATCCCTGGCGTTAGCTAGAATAGAATACAGGAGTTTTTGTGACCAGGATGGGTTAATGTCGACAGTATTATCTTCCTTAAGCTTTAAATCATTCTCAGCAAAATAAAATTGTCTGTCTTTAGCTACAATAAAATGTTTGTGTTATTTACTATCATGAAAGGTTTCGTTAGGAAAAGTGGCCTTGGTGATATTCCTGGCTCCCTTTCCCTGTTTTCATCTTCTTTTTCCAAATGTTAACTTCAGTTTTCTCAATCTATTTTCAGTTCTGTTTTCTTAATGCGATTTCTTTTTTCTGATTCTCATCTTCACTTTCAAAAGCTTATCTCCAATTTATTATTCTTTTTTCCCGCTTCGTACTCTCATCTCCCTTGTCTTATTCTCTCTTCCATTCTTTCTTCTAACCTTCGGTTTTTGAATCTCATATCCCATTTCTTATATGGATCTCCACTTTTTTAAATTATTCACCTCCTTTCCTATCTCTTTCTTTGTCTTTATCTCCCTTACCTTTCTAATCTCATTTTCCTAACCCTCACCACTCCCATATTCCTTTGTCTAACATAGACTCCTGTTATTCTTATCCTCTTGTCCTTACAACCCCCCACCAACCCTTATTCCATTGTATATTAGCCTGCTTTTACTGTCGCCTGCCCCGCCTTGAAACGTCGACCACCCGCTGTCTGTCTGCAGGTCCCTCCCTCGAATCTCTATCCTGCTGCCTAGTGACTCATTGATCCCTCGTTTCATCCACCTCTGTCCTTTGTGTGTCGGGTATAAACATTGCAGTGTTCGTCAGCACAGTGGCGCAAGTATACCTGAGCCATCATATTTTGCCGTAGCTGAAATAATGAATGTTTTGATATTCTAAGGTGTTCTTGTTTTCTTGGGCATTATTGAGGGCGGGTTTGGTTCTCGATGAGAGAAGTAAACTTGTTCTTGCTGGGATTTTTTTGATAAGTAAGTATCTTCAACCACACCCCACCTGCAGGGGGAATAAGAGACGGGATGACGATGATAATGACAGTATCTCTATTGTCTTTGGTCCGGATCAGAGAGGCTACCAATCCGTGCCACCCCGTCTTGCATAAATACAACATACCGGCCGTACCATACCACCACCAAACCAATGCTTCACAACTTTCATCACTGTATTCACTCCACTGGGAACAATGAAACATTCCATCCATCCATCCATCATCCAATCCTACGTTGCCCTATGAGGAGCGTAGGAGCCCGGGGCTAGGCAAGTTGGTCCTGACATTTAAGATGAGAGTTACCAGCCTCACTCATCCCTGACTGGCATTACGTGAGCAACAAACCCCAACCACCCCTTAAATATAAACCTTCACCGACTCAATCCAACTGGAGTGCCGAAATTACCCACTAAACCACCAGGCGCAAAAATTTGGTTGTATGGTTACCACCCAGCGTAGTAAATGGTTTCCTGATGTGCAGGAAACCATTTGGCTTGTCACTCAGTGTAGAGTCACCCACAGGCAGAAGGAAGAGGAAAGAATGAAGGAAAGAAAGACAGAAGAGGGAGTGTAAAGTCACCCGTAGGCAGAAGGACGAGGAAAGAATGAAGGAAAGACAGGAGAGGATGGAAGGAAAGAAGGACGGAGGAGAGAAAACGAAAGACACCCGAGAACAGCACTACATCCAGTGAGTGGATGGCGAGCGCCCCTCCTACCACTACGAAATATTCCATGAACCCATTTTTAGTTTTCCCGATCAATGAACTGGTTTAGGTACTCATATGACTTACACTGTATGTGATAATAATTAACATCAGTGTAACTTACATAGATAATGAGAAAGATGGCGGGCAACAACCTTTTCGCACAGAATCACGTGTCTTGGATAAAGTTTCCACATAACGGTGTTAGGACGGGAAGATCCAGGTTCACAAATCTCACTTCCGTGTGTAAAACATGGTTTTACCACAGGAATTAGTCGGCGGTGCTGGTCATGTTATTTCTTTGCCTGTCAAGTTGGAATGAGTTCATTAAGTCCTTTCTCATTTCTGTAAAGTGTTCAACCATTCACAGTCAGAAATTATTGGACCCTAAATTAGGAACCACAGCACTAGACGAAGTAGTGAGTCACCTGTACTGGAGTTGAATGTGCTCTGATTATGACACAAACAGCCATTACATTATTTTATGCAGCGGATAAAGAATTTGGCAGCATTTTAGTTATATCATCAAGGACAGTTGATACATACTATATAGAAGAAGAGTGACGTCAAAATTCTATGGTTAAGTTTTTGATGCTCCCAGAGAGCATCATGTCACTGTACTTGTTTTCTTGGTTTTAATCTTGTTTGTATATTTTGTGTACGGAGATTTGGGACGATGAAATACTCTACTGCTTTGGTGATTTCGGTAATCTTATAATACATTCTTAAATTAATCTTTTTAGTGATTTACTTTGCCATTAATCTGAATTTTTAGCTACACATAATTACCAGACAAAATGAAACATATGAAAAAAAAATTCATGTCTAATGTCATCGAACGTAGGGGTCATGATGTGTGTCTGTACGTGGCCAAAATGGCGCCAGTATAATTAGAGTCTGGTGCATGACATAAATTATTCCATGTCGGTGGCGGATCATGAAAACTGGCATTTTATTAATTATGCAAAATAAGATGCCACTGCGTTAATAAAAAAAAAAAAAAACACGCCTCGCCCTCCAACCTAACATCAACCCCATGTCAGCCATACCCAGGGGACATCTTCATCTTTCCCCGCCCCATCAAGCGTCTAGATCCGTGTTTTATTAGCAAACATTTTTTTGAGCATGAAGTGGTACTTGGATTTTTGTGTCTGATAGGCGGTACCCGGCCCTCGATTGCAGTTTTTATCCCACGAAATTATGGAAGCTGTGGTGTTATTTTTTTTTTTTTTTCTAGGATATACAGTATATAATGGTATTGGGACTGTATTACTTAGTAATTGATTACCACCTGTGTTGCAGGCAAGTAACGTTTCATGTCACTTTACAGAGTCTTTCTGTCTGCCTACCAGTAGGTCCGTCTTGGTGTGTCTGTCTGTCTGCCTACCAGTAGGTCCGTCTTGGTGTGTCTGTCTGTCTGCCTCAACTTTTGATTGACTTTTTTTTTTTTTTTACTTCAGTTTTGTAGGATGGTAAGTATTATTTCCATAGCTGTTAATCAAATACATTTGAGTAGATCACATCTGCAAACCAACAACCATTTTCTCTCGGTAACAGAGGGAAATTTTTATTACTCAAAAAAAAAAAAGCCCCTCTCCCCCCCACACACACATACTAAGGTTTGTCGGCATCGTGTGTTCCAACTCACATATCTACATCAGGTTCGAATGTGAAGGCTGTGGATCAGATATCATAGTCTCTAGAATTAATAAGAACTCTTCCTCCAAGCAGGCAGTTTTCTCCGTATCTGTCTATTGGCCATCAGTTCCTTCTTAATTGCTGAATTGAATTAATATTGATGAATCCTGACATGCAGGTGTAGTTGGTTAGTAATCAATTTACGATGCTTACCTTTAGTTGTCCTTATATCTGTCATCAAACTCCTTATAATCGGCTGGGTGAGATAGTATTGCCTTGGCCTGCATGTAAACTTGATCAGTGTGAGTGTTCTTTGTAAATTATAAAACACCATCAGACCACGGTACAGTATGTGTCCCCGACGATCCCTTACAACCCATCATAGATGACCCACGAAATATTTAGTGAATTATTCACCAATTTTGCTATTAAGTTTATAGTAGGTTTTTAGTAGTCTTATAATACCCTGGTAATAACTTCATTTGATAATGTTAAATGGATTCCGATACTGTATGACGTCTGAATAGTTTGAAAGTTGAAGTTTTCAGTTAAGGTTAATGTGTGTGTGTGTGTGTGTGTGTGTGTGTGTGTGTGTGTGTGTGTGTGTGTGTACAGTTTTCATCTGTCATGAGAAGCTGCCTGTCAACAGTATTATTGTTAAATTTATGTTGTTATTCTCTCCGAGAAGGAGAGTATGCTTTCACCACTGTTTTTTTTTTTTTTTTTTTTTTGTCTGTTAGTAGGATTACTCAAAAACTTAAAGAGAGATTTGGACCATATTTAGTGGGTAGATAGCCCATGTCCCAGGGGACACTCGATTAACTTCTGGGGCCGATCCGGATCGTATTACAGATTCCGGGCCCGGAAAACACTTTCTGAGAAATCCTAATCAGCGATGAGAAAACCTAACCCATTGTGAAGAGTGGTTTGGAAAGTAACATTGCCCTTGTTGGAGAGATGCGCTCCACTGAGTGCCCCTCTAGTTGGCATATATATTTAAAGAAAACCTGCAACTTTTTCCGTTATTATTTATTCTTTTTTGTCTTTTTCAGGTATGTGTCGTTTTTCTCGTGCCGCTCTACCAAAGGTGAACCGTAAGTATAAAACACATATCATGTAAAAAGACTTAATGACCCCCAAGGTTGTGTTGACAAAAGTAGTAATAATCATCATCATCTACACGCTTCTGATCGATGGGATGAGAAGGATCCAACAGCTGCCAGTCAAATGGGTCACACTTGAATTCATATATCTTTCAATTCATTGATATTCTTGGCTCCCTAGACAAGCTAAGTGATCCACTAAAAATGTGCTTTGTAATGTCTCTGCGCTGGAAACCAGTTTATTTTGTACCGATTTAAAAAGAGGAATGTAACCCGTTCTGTGCATCTTCAGAAAGAGGGGATTTGGAACAAGAGAGGGGAAGGGAGGATGAAGCGTGAGGAACAAGAAGAGAGGACGGAAGGAAGATGGGAATGAAGGAGAATGGGAAGGACGGTAAGGGAATGGAAGGAAGGTAGAGGGGATGGAAGAGATAAGGGAATGAAATGAAGGAGGGGACCTGTGTGGCTACAACACTGAGTTACAGCTGACATGGGTGTGAACGCAAGGGAAGGAGGGAGGAAAAGGAATAAGAGAGATGAAGGGAGGATGGGATGGAAGGAGAGAGAGGCAGACTGCCGTAAAATGTGAACGGAGAGACCGGGAAGGTAAGCGGAGGTGCGGTTGTGAAAGGAAATGAAACTGAAAACGAGAAAAGAGCAGTAAGTGAGAAATGTACAGGTGAGAGGAAGGACCACGGAAGGGAAATAGGAAAGAAGGTGACAGAAATAGGATGCTTAAACAGGAGAATAAGAACACGAAGAGATGAGTGGGTGGAAAGGGGGATGGAAAGGAAGGAGAGAAGGAGAAGAATGGATGAAAGAGGTTATGGGACGGAGGACGAGAAATGGAAGGTTGAGAGAGAGAGAGAGAGAGAGAGAGAGAGAGATGGAAAGGAAGCAGAGAGGAAGGGATGGAAGTAGGGAGGGAGATGAAGTGGAAGAAGTTTAAAAAAAAAAAAAAAGTAGACGGCAGGGTAAGGAAGGAGAGATTAGAAAAGAAAGTGAAAGCATGTAGTAGAGAAAGAATGCAAAGTAGAAGAAGATGAGGGGAAGAGAATGAGAAAATATAACATACAGTGAAGAGAAGGAAATAAGGAGGGAGAGAGGAAGTTACAGAAAGCAGGATGGGAATGAAAGAGAAAGAAACGGTATATGTTTTTGTTTTTCTGTTGTTTACCTCTGTATCCATGTGTCTGTCTGTCTATTGGCTGACGCTGCATCATGTGAGAGACTGAAATACTGAGCAGTGAATGACGCCTACAAACAGCAACATAAGGCCACCCCAACCTGTATACTCTCTCACCTCACCTCACCTCACTCTCCTCGCTCACTTCACCCTGCTTAACTTCTTGTTTCTCTTCATCTCTTGTTTCACGACATTCTCTCTCTCTCTCTCTCTCTCTCTCTCTCTCTCTCTCAACTGAAGCCGCAAAACATAAAAGACACCATTAACCTGTGAGGAAAGAGAAGGAAAACGAACAGAGAGAGAGAGAGAGAGAGAGAGAGAGAGAGAGAGAGAGAGAGAGAGAGAGAGAGAGAGAGAGAATTCATAAATCCTCCCCAAAGACTAGTTGCTAACGCGGGCTCCTATGACTCACGCATTTGGAAAAAAAAATCCCTGGCGTTAGCTAGAATAGAATACAGGAGTTTTTGTGACCAGGATGGGTTAATGTCGACAGTATTATCTTCCTTAAGCTTTAAATCATTCTCAGCAAAATAAAATTGTCTGTCTTTAGCTACAATAAAATGTTTGTGTTATTTACTATCATGAAAGGTTTCGTTAGGAAAAGTGGCCTTGGTGATATTCCTGGCTCCCTTTCCCTGTTTTCATCTTCTTTTTCCAAATGTAAACTTCAGTTTTTCTCAATCTATTTTCAGTTCTGTTTTCTTAATGCGATTTCTTTTTCTGATTCTCATCTTCACTTTCAAAAGCTTATCTCCAATTTATTATTCTTTTTTCCCGCTTCGTACTCTCATCTCCCTTGTCTTATTCTCTCTTCCATTCTTTCTTCTAACCTTCGGTTTTTGAATCTCATATCCCATTTCTTATATGGATCTCCACTTTTTAAATTATTCACCTCCTTTCCTATCTCTTTCTTTGTCTTTATCTCCCTTACCTTTCTAATCTCATTTTCCTAACCCTCACCACTCCCATATTCCTTTGTCTAACATAGACTCCTGTTATTCTTATCCTCTTGTCCTTACAACCCCCCACCAACCCTTATTCCATTGTATATTAGCCTGCTTTTACTGTCGCCTGCCCCGCCTTGAAACGTCGACCACCCGCTGTCTGTCTGCAGGTCCCTCCCTCGAATCTCTATCCTGCTGCCTAGTGACTCATTGATCCCTCGTTTCATCCACCTCTGTCCTTTGTGTGTCGGGTATAAACATTGCAGTGTTCGTCAGCACAGTGGCGCAAGTATACCTGAGCCATCATATTTTGCCGTAGCTGAAATAATGAATGTTTTGATATTCTAAGGTGTTCTTGTTTTCTTGGGCATTATTGAGGGCGGGTTTGGTTCTCGATGAGAGAAGTAAACTTGTTCTTGCTGGGATTTTTTTGATAAGTAAGTATCTTCAACCACACCCCACCTGCAGGGGGGAATAAGAGACGGGATGACGATGATAATGACAGTATCTCTATTGTCTTTGGTCCGGATCAGAGAGGCTACCAATCCGTGCCACCCCGTCTTGCATAAATACAACATACCGGCCGTACCATACCACCACCAAACCAATGCTTCACAACTTTCATCACTGTATTCACTCCACTGGGAACAATGAAACATTCCATCCATCCATCCATCATCCAATCCTACGTTGCCCTATGAGGAGCGTAGGAGCCCGGGGCTAGGCAAGTTGGTCCTGACATTTAAGATGAGAGTTACCAGCCTCACTCATCCCTGACTGGCATTACGTGAGCAACAAACCCCAACCACCCCTTAAATATAAACCTTCACCGACTCAATCCAACTGGAGTGCCGAAATTACCCACTAAACCACCAGGCGCAAAAATTTGGTTGTATGGTTACCACCCAGCGTAGTAAATGGTTTCCTGATGTGCAGGAAACCATTTGGCTTGTCACTCAGTGTAGAGTCACCCACAGGCAGAAGGAAGAGGAAAGAATGAAGGAAAGAAAGACAGAATAGTGAGTGTAAAGTCACCCGTAGGCAGAAGGACGAGGAAAGAATGAAGGAAAGACAGGAGAGGATGGAAGGAAAGAAGGACGGAGGAGAGAAAACGAAAGACACCCGAGAACAGCACTACATCCAGTGAGTGGATGGCGAGCGCCCCCTCCTACCACTACGAAATATTCCATGAACCCATTTTTAGTTTTCCCGATCAATGAACTGGTTTAGGTACTCATATGACTTACACTGTATGTGATAATAATTAACATCAGTGTAACTTACATAGATAATGAGAAAGATGGCGGGCAACAACCTTTTCGCACAGAATCACGTGTCTTGGATAAAGTTTCCACATAACGGTGTTAGGACGGGAAGATCCAGGTTCACAAATCTCACTTCCGTGTGTAAAACATGGTTTTACCACAGGAATTAGTCGGCGGTGCTGGTCATGTTATTTCTTTGCCTGTCAAGTTGGAATGAGTTCATTAAGTCCTTTCTCATTTCTGTAAAGTGTTCAACCATTCACAGTCAGAAATTATTGGACCCTAAATTAGGAACCACAGCACTAGACGAAGTAGTGAGTCACCTGTACTGGAGTTGAATGTGCTCTGATTATGACACAAACAGCCATTACATTATTTTATGCAGCGGATAAAGAATTTGGCAGCATTTTAGTTATATCATCAAGGACAGTTGATACATATAGAAGAAGAGTGACGTCAAAATTCTATGGTTAAGTTTTTGATGCTCCCAGAGAGCATCATGTCACTGTACTTGTTTTCTTGGTTTTAATCTTGTTTGTATATTTTGTGTACGGAGATTTGGGACGATGAAATACTCTACTGCTTTGGTGATTTCGGTAATCTTATAATACATTCTTAAATTAATCTTTTTAGTGATTTACTTTGCCATTAATCTGAATTTTTAGCTACACATAATTACCAGACAAAATGAAACATATGAAAAAAAAATTCATGTCTAATGTCATCGAACGTAGGGGTCATGATGTGTGTCTGTACGTGGCCAAAATGGCGCCAGTATAATTAGAGTCTGGTGCATGACAAATTATTCCATGTCGGTGGCGGATCATGAAAACTGGCATTTTATTAATTATGCAAAATAAGATACCACTGCGTTAATAAAAAACACGCCTCGCCCTCCAACCTAACATCAACCCCATGTCAGCCATACCCAGGGACATCTTCATCTTTCCCCGCCCCATCAAGCGTCTAGATCCGTGTTTTATTAGCAAACATTTTTTTGAGCATGAAGTGGTACTTGGATTTTTGTGTCTGATAGGCGGTACCCGGCCCTCGATTGCAGTTTTTATCCCACGAAATTATGGAAGCTGTGGTGTTATTTTTTTTTTTTTTTCTAGGATATACAGTATATAATGGTATTGGGACTGTATTACTTAGTAATTGATTACCACCTGTGTTGCAGGCAAGTAACGTTTCATGTCACTTTACAGAGTCTTTCTGTCTGCCTACCAGTAGGTCCGTCTTGGTGTGTCTGTCTGTCTGCCTACCAGTAGGTCCGTCTTGGTGTGTCTGTCTGTCTGCCTCAACTTTTGATTGACTTTTTTTTTTTACTTCAGTTTTGTAGGATGGTAAGTATTATTTCCATAGCTGTTAATCAAATACATCTGAGTAGAACACATCTGCAAACCAACAACCATTTTCTCTCGGTAATAGAGGGAAATTTTTTATTACTCAAAAAAAAAAAAAGCCCCTCTCCCCCCCACACACACATACTAAGGTTTGTCGGCATCGTGTGTTCCAACTCACATATCTACATCAGGTTCGAATGTGAAGGCTGTGGATCAGATATCATAGTCTCTAGAATTAATAAGAACTCTTCCTCCAAGCAGGCAGTTTTCTCCGTATCTGTCTATTGGCCATCAGTTCCTTCTTAATTGCTGAATTGAATTAATATTGATGAATCCTGACATGCAGGTGTAGTTGGTTAGTAATCAATTTACGATGCTTACCTTTAGTTGTCCTTATATCTGTCATCAAACTCCTTATAATCGGCTGGGTGAGATAGTATTGCCTTGGCCTGCATGTAAACTTGATCAGTGTGAGTGTTCTTTGTAAATTATAAAACACCATCAGACCACGGTACAGTATGTGTCCCCGACGATCCCTTACAACCCATCATAGATGACCCACGAAATATTTAGTGAATTATTCACCAATTTTGCTATTAAGTTTATAGTAGGTTTTTA
>NC_137024.1:17126107-17128607 GCF_032717465.1 Coenobita brevimanus | reverse complement strand
TGATATTCCTGGCTCCCTTTCCCTGTTTTCATCTTCTTTTTCCAAATGTTAACTTCAGTTTTCTCAATCTATTTTCAGTTCTGTTTTCTTAATGCGATTTCTTTTTTCTGATTCTCATCTTCACTTTCAAAAGCTTATCTCCAATTTATTATTCTTTTTTTCCCGCTTCGTACTCTCATCTCCCTTGTCTTATTCTCTCTTCCATTCTTTCTTCTAACCTTCGGTTTTTGAATCTCATATCCCATTTCTTATATGGATCTCCACTTTTTTAAATTATTCACCTCCTTTCCTATCTCTTTCTTTGTCTTTATCTCCCTTACCTTTCTAATCTCATTTTCCTAACCCTCACCACTCCCATATTCCTTTGTCTAACATAGACTCCTGTTATTCTTATCCTCTTGTCCTTACAACCCCCACCAACCCTTATTCCATTGTATATTAGCCTGCTTTTACTGTCGCCTGCCCCGCCTTGAAACGTCGACCACCCGCTGTCTGTCTGCAGGTCCCTCCCTCGAATCTCTATCCTGCTGCCTAGTGACTCATTGATCCCTCGTTTCATCCACCTCTGTCCTTTGTGTGTCGGGTATAAACATTGCAGTGTTCGTCAGCACAGTGGCGCAAGTATACCTGAGCCATCATATTTTGCCGTAGCTGAAATAATGAATGTTTTGATATTCTAAGGTGTTCTTGTTTTCTTGGGCATTATTGAGGGCGGGTTTGGTTCTCGATGAGAGAAGTAAACTTGTTCTTGCTGGGATTTTTTTGATAAGTAAGTATCTTCAACCACACCCCACCTGCAGGGGGAATAAGAGACGGGATGACGATGATAATGACAGTATCTCTATTGTCTTTGGTCCGGATCAGAGAGGCTACCAATCCGTGCCACCCCGTCTTGCATAAATACAACATACCGGCCGTACCATACCACCACCAAACCAATGCTTCACAACTTTCATCACTGTATTCACTCCACTGGGAACAATGAAACATTCCATCCATCCATCCATCATCCAATCCTACGTTGCCCTATGAGGAGCGTAGGAGCCCGGGGCTAGGCAAGTTGGTCCTGACATTTAAGATGAGAGTTACCAGCCTCACTCATCCCTGACTGGCATTACGTGAGCAACAAACCCCAACCACCCCTTAAATATAAACCTTCACCGACTCAATCCAACTGGAGTGCCGAAATTACCCACTAAACCACCAGGCGCAAAAATTTGGTTGTATGGTTACCACCCAGCGTAGTAAATGGTTTCCTGATGTGCAGGAAACCATTTGGCTTGTCACTCAGTGTAGAGTCACCCACAGGCAGAAGGAAGAGGAAAGAATGAAGGGAAAAGAAAGACAGAAGAGGGAGTGTAAAGTCACCCGTAGGCAGAAGGACGAGGAAAGAATGAAGGAAAGACAGGAGAGGATGGAAGGAAAGAAGGACGGAGGAGAGAAAACGAAAGACACCCGAGAACAGCACTACATCCAGTGAGTGGATGGCGAGCGCCCCTCCTACCACTACGAAATATTCCATGAACCCATTTTTAGTTTTCCCGATCAATGAACTGGTTTAGGTACTCATATGACTTACACTGTATGTGATAATAATTAACATCAGTGTAACTTACATAGATAATGAGAAAGATGGCGGGCAACAACCTTTTCGCACAGAATCACGTGTCTTGGATAAAGTTTCCACATAACGGTGTTAGGACGGGAAGATCCAGGTTCACAAATCTCACTTCCGTGTGTAAAACATGGTTTTACCACAGGAATTAGTCGGCGGTGCTGGTCATGTTATTTCTTTGCCTGTCAAGTTGGAATGAGTTCATTAAGTCCTTTCTCATTTCTGTAAAGTGTTCAACCATTCACAGTCAGAAATTATTGGACCCTAAATTAGGAACCACAGCACTAGACGAAGTAGTGAGTCACCTGTACTGGAGTTGAATGTGCTCTGATTATGACACAAACAGCCATTACATTATTTTATGCAGCGGATAAAGAATTTGGCAGCATTTTAGTTATATCATCAAGGACAGTTGATACATATAGAAGAAGAGTGACGTCAAAATTCTATGGTTAAGTTTTTGATGCTCCCAGAGAGCATCATGTCACTGTACTTGTTTTCTTGGTTTTAATCTTGTTTGTATATTTTGTGTACGGAGATTTGGGACGATGAAATACTCTACTGCTTTGGTGATTTCGGTAATCTTATAATACATTCTTAAATTAATCTTTTTAGTGATTTACTTTGCCATTAATCTGAATTTTTAGCTACACATAATTACCAGACAAAATGAAACATATAAAAAAAAAAAATTCATGTCTAATGTCATCGAACGAAGGGGTCATGATGTGTGTCTGTACGTGGCCAAAATGGCGCCAGTATAATTAGAGTCTGGTGCATGACAAATTATTCCATGTCGGTGGCGGATCATGAAAACTGGCATTTTATTAATTATGCAAAATAAGATACCACTGCGTTAATAAAAAAAACACGCCTCGCCCTCCA